>NC_143577.1:258366900-258656421 GCF_048544385.1 Mastigoproctus giganteus
CAGACTTGGCATTAAACTCAAAGGCAACTAGGAAAGAATTTGAGCCGAGTAAGTTGAGAGCATATTCCAGGAAGTTAAGTGATTGTTAAAATCAGCAGATGGGGGACAATACAGGGACAGCAGATAGAATTACCACAGGGCATATGTAATCTACACAAGTGGCAAACTGATTGCAGGGGCAATGTATTACGAGGGCGTCTAAATCCTTGTTAAGAACAACGATGCATGTCTTTGGGTCTTCCAAGCTAGGCTGGATGACTCGAGTGTGCATTGAGAAGCCGGTGATTTTGGATGTGTGTTTGGATTGGTTTTATGGGCCTTTTTCTTGTCCCTAAAAGATTAAATCAAAAAATGTTGTTTACACTTCTCTTCAAAAGCCGTCAAGCGCAACAATCCGTTTACACAGGAAGCGTTAGCTCCTGGCCCTGCTGCCTTGATGAGCATATGTACTACAACTACTACTCGTAATACACTGTAACCAATAATATGAACATTTACTAAGATTATTTATTAGTTAGCTGCAACACTCATTCTTTAACGAGCTAGCTCTGTGGGGCCAGATGACATCCAATATGAAGTAATAAACCGCCTTTCAACAGAATCTAAGGGTCGCCTAATAGAATCTTTCTTAGCAAAGAATTTCCGGATTCCTGGTGGAGGGCAATAGTTGTTGCCTACCCATAACTAGGAAAGGATCCCAGAAATACAAGTAACTCTCGTTCCAGAGCTCTAAAATCTGTTTCAACAAAAGGTCCTGGAAAGAATGGTTAATGGTCGCTTTATATGGTATTTAGCATTTAGCATTAGTAGAGGCATGCGATGCAAGAAAGCAAGCTTATGCAGCATCAGCAGCCGACCGGGCTGGCCAGGTGGGTAAAGTGCCTACCTGGCAACCCAAAGGTCGCGGTTTCGAATCCCGCCTCGGGCTTGGATCAGAGTAAATGCAAAAACTTTGGGAGGTGCATTATGGCCACAGAAGCCTATGCACCAACAACTAACAAAAAAAAAAAAAAAAAAACCCTTCGATTTCACCTCTCCATTCGTTCCAAATACCTGTCCAGCTGAGCCTTAAATTTATTTAGGCTATCAACTTACACAACAAAGATGGAAGTGTGTTCCACCAATCAACCACCTGCTGGCTAAAGGCAAACTTCCGCACATCTGTTCTACAACTGTCTTTCGTCAATTTGAATCTATGCCCCCTCAGGTTCTTTGTCTGAGCAAGAGGAAGAGTCCCATCAGCATTCACCTTGCTCAACCCATTCAAGGCCTTGTACACCTCAATCAGATCACCGCGCAGGTGCCTAGTCTCCAGCCACTGCAATTTGCAGAACTTAAGCCTTTCTTGGTAAGAGCACCCCTCTGTTCCACTCACCAATCTTGTTGCCCTTCTTTGTACTCGTTCTAGCAAATCTACATCCTTCCTAAAATGAGGCCTCCAGACCTGTACACAGTACTCTAGGTGTGGCCTGACCATTGCCTGGTATAACGGGATAGTCACCTCCCTGTCCTTGCTAGCAAAATTCCTATATATCATTGACATATAGGAATTAACAATGACCTGCCCTGGCAACCTGTCTGCACTGCTCAGCGAACTTTATATTCACCCTCAGGTCCTTTTCACTTTCTTGAGTGTAGTACTACACAGTTGGTAGGATTCTCTTCGGTTATTGCTACCCACTTGTCAATTTATGAACTTGTCAATATGTTAAACTTCAGTTGCCACTCCTCAGCCCATCTGTTCAACATTTATAGATCCCCTTGCTGTAGCATACTGTGTTTACTGTCGTTAACAACCCTGCCAACCTTTGTATCATCTGCAAACTTGGACATTAAACCTGATATACCTTCATTGATATCATTGATAAATACTCAATACAAAAATGGCCCAACACCGAACCCTGAAGGACTCCACTAATAACATTTTTTGACGAAGAGCAGTGTCCATTGATTACCACTCTCTGTTGTTCCCCCCCTCAACCATCCCTTTATCCATTGTAGCAACTTACCCTTAATGCCATACCTCTTCAAGTTGTACAGCAGTCTATTGCTCTGCCGAAGAGCAAACCCCTGGACACCAGGAAGCTAGGGGGGGGGTGATATTTACATACAGAGGTTAAGACGGGGACATGTGTCTGGTGGTTACATGGGGCACATGTAGGTATAACCCGAAAGGTACAGAACTTACTGTGTTTATTATTTTACATAATTGAAAGAATTAAAGGATATTATTTTCTCAAAACTGCTATAAATTACAAAACCATGAGAGAAATGTAGAAAATATAGAGAAATGAGGCAGTCCTTCACCGGTTGCTGCACGTGGTATCTCTTCAATCTTCACTGTAATAGTGGTCACAGCCAGGCGTCTTTGGAGTAGTAGATTCTAAGGAAGAGAGGACCAGTGATGGCTTCACTTTATTTTCCTTTTCACCTATCTTTAACGGGATGCATTGTGGTGGAATTTTCCTTCTGGTGGCGTCTCATAAGTATACGTTTGCATAAGTGTCCTTTAGCTTCTGATGTATGCTGCTCGCAGAATTTATCCAGGTCGATGGCTAGATTGTTCATCAAATCTACCGTGTTTCCTGGGAACATGCGTCTCAATCCTTTCAGGTTGTTCAAACTGATTGTGAGTGGGAGCCTTGGGTCCTTTTGATTCCTTCCGGCAATGCGGGGAGTTTTTATTAGATCAGTAATATCAGGGGCGTCGAGTCTTGTGATTAGTCTGGCAAGTGTGAAAAGGTTTGCTGCCACAATCTGTTGTTTCCATGGGGTGACTTCCAGGTTTATGTAGAACTGAGCCCTAGAAATGGTGTATTGGGTTGCCAGTCCGCCAGTTGAGCCATTTCAGGAGCCAGTATTCCAGGCTGAGGAACTTGTTGAACTGTGTTGTGGGAGCAGAGGACCAAATGGTTGCGGCATAGAGAGGTATGGGATAGACACATCGGACAACATATTTCTTTACTAGGTCGGCGTCATGAATTCCCGTTAGTTCCTGGCTGATCGCCCACATAGCGGAGTACATTTTGGTTTTTGTGTTCAGGAGGTGAGCCTGGAATGTCAGCCCCTCATCCCATACTAATCAGAGATCCTTGTGTGTTTTAACTTTCTGAATGGGTGAGCCATTGATGGTAAGATTAATGGCATTGCGTGACTTCTTCCAGGTGAAGGACATTTGAGTTGTCTTTGCTTGATTAATCTGTAGTCCGATGGAAGCCAAATATTGTTGGAGGTTATATATGGTTTTACTTGCCTGCAAGGTAGTGCTAAGAACCTGAATTTGGTCAGAATATGTGATATAAAGTTTCAAGTCATCAGCGTATGATTGGAAGTCAGTTTGGGATGCCAGGAAGGGCTCCAGCGCTGCGGCAAATAGGGTTGGTGATAAGACTCCCCTTTTGGGACGCCCCTATTAGTAATGCAAGTTGTCCGAAATCTGCGATGTGAGATGATCAGATGTCTATGCTCCAGGATTGATTTAATGATGCTGAGAGTTCTTCCAGTGATGTTAAAATACTGCTGGAGATTGGTGATTAGAGATGTTATGTCCATTTTATCATAGGCCGCTTTTATGTCAAAGAAAATAGCATCAAGCTGTGTCCTGTTGTTGAGGGCTAAGATGGGAAAACGTTGGGCCTCAGCAGGGGTCCAGTGGCTAAACGACCAGATGAACAACGGTACATGACACTACACATATACAATATCCATACAATTTTAAACCTCTGGCATTTCCAGCAAACTGGTACACCCATAATGAAAGCAACACGGAGATGAGGGAAACCCCTGGTGCCGTCTGGCACTAAATATACTTTACACCTTACACCTTACTGAGTGCTGACAAAAAAAACTCTGCAGAAAGGCGAGAAATGCGTGTGTCGTGCTTGTGCAGTGTGTGTCTGTGTCTCATTCTGTCCGCTTTGCCATCAGGAAGGCGATCACCTGGACCTTCCTTTTTCCGCCCACATTAGCGTATACGGAGTGCTCATCCGTGCTGACCTTGAAAGACACCGCACTGTGCTTGACCTCCATCTTGTTCGCTCGTTCACTGGCTTTCTGAATTGATACGGTGCAACCAGGACAACTTCGGTGGCCAACCCGTGACATTTCAAAGTCAACAAGGAAGGCGACAGAATTCTGATGATTACGGGGACCACTCGCGAGAGGACGCTCAGTCATTAAAAAGGAAGTCCGGATTTAACTTGCGACGGGCACAGACGAATGAAAATTAATTTTCTGTTTATAATCGGGGACGACCAAACGGTCAGAGGAGTTCACAAGACAGACAGACAGACAGACAGAATACAAGAATCAGCACCGTATTCAGCAGTCAAGGACTTGAACCCCGATATCTCAAGGCACGTGTACTCATGCACCAGCGCGCTTAACTACTCGGCTACAGCGGCCTAAAAAGAGAGAAGTTTGAACTGAGGAAGGAGAAAACGACTTCCTTTAACGTTACCACACGGCTCTCATAATCGTTGATATAATTCGAATGAAATAATCGAATTATATCGAATGAATGAATCATTTTCCACAATCGAATGAATCATTCTAATGATGAGCACAATCGAAAGAATGGATAATAACCTGTCGGTTATGGCCACCACTAGATTTAACGACCTCGTTTGTTGTTTCTCCCGCCATAAGCCCTCGAACTATGGGCGCGTCATTCCAAGGGGATCCTTTCTCCGGAGGAGGGACGATTTAATCAGGTTCGGAACCTGAATTCGTGATGCTTTTATTAAATACGATCATATGATAACAGTTTTCTTTGATATCGAAAGCGTACAACACAGCCTGACCATTTGACACATTACAAGACCATCACAACTTTGCTCGTATGAGTAACCTTTCCCGTTTTCATTAAAAACTTGCTTAATCGTCAGTTTTAAGTTCGTTTCGGATCCTATCTCTCAAGTGTTTTGCCAACATGAGGCACCGGTAAGCAATGCCCTCTATGTGATGATTTTACCATATTTTGTCATTCGTATGAGCGCCACTGAAAGGCAACTGCGAAAAGCCATTGATAATCTTTCATCTTGGACATCAACTAATGGATTCATAATTTCGTCACAGAACACAGTTCGTGTATACTCTTCTGTCGCAAACAGAATCTTCATCCTGACCCAGAATTAAGGAGAGGGTAAAGATCATCCGCTTGGTAGCAGAAGCTAAATTGCTAGGATGTGCCAAAGGGCTTAATATTCTACGGTTCCTTTCTTGAATTTCGTGGGATGCAGATCGCTGTACCCTTCTTCGTCTGTTCTTAACTCATATGTTCCCAGGTTTATGCTTCTGTTAGAGGTAGCGTGGTTAGATCCAGTCTACCATCAGCCCATCCGGACTGCCACTGGAGAATTTCGCAAATCTCTTGTCCAAAGCTGTTACATTGAAGCAAAACGAACCTCTCTCACTTCGACGTTCTCCTTTACATTAGGCTTTCAAATTGAAATCCTTGTCCGACAACCCTACATGGCCATCATAATTTGAGCCACCATATATCCGTATAACATTCGCCAGATTATCATCGTCATCTGTTTATTCACCTTAGGTTCACCCCCTGAAAAGCCAGTGGGCTAGGAGGGTGAACTAAACATGACGGTAGACGACGTTCCCCAGTCAACAAGGCAATTACTTCCACCCGGACATGCCCCACTTCCAAATTGCGACTTCCCTCTAAAGCTGGAAGAAGTTTGCCATACCACCATCTGTCTTCCAGCAACTCTTTGCATTACATCGAGCGCAATGAATGTTCTAACTTCCTGCAAACCTACACAGATGATTCGAAGTCAGAATCATATGTGGGATCATCTGTGGTTCTGTATCACAAAACAGTATCCCACAAGAGACTAACATATATATTGCAGAGTTGCATGCAATAGATGTAGCCTTTGAATACATTAAAGATAGCTATTACCAAAGATATATCGATTCGTCAAGAGTGTTGTAGGCCCTATTATCGGTGTGGTACAATGCTCATCCAGTCTTCAGCAGATGCTTTTTATCTCTTGAATCAGATTTTGACATCCGCTTCTGCTGTATCCAAGCCACGTTGGGAAATGATTTAGCCGATACTGCTGCCCAATCAGCCATTCCTCTTGATAACCATCCCCCCCTTACACAAACAATAAAAAAAAAACGAATTATATTCTCAATTACAAGATCCTTGGAATGGAAGAGCCACAAGTAAACTACACCAAATTAAGCCTCTAATCAAGCAATGGGTACAGTCTACGGAGGGTCCGAGTAGGTTTCAGTCGTCTAACCTTTTTGCTGATGGCGGATGAACCACCGATGTGTGAGAAGTGCCAAACTAGTTGAAGCATTCATCATATTTTCATCTAACGTTCCCTTTCACAAATGCATTTCTTTTACGTTTTACGTATTTTATTAATGTTGCTGAACCGTTTACACTCAACTAAATTTCAGATGACAGAGAAAATATGGCTGACGTTTTCAACTTTGTGCGGGCAATCAATTTATACATTTAAATTTATACGAGTTTTGTTATTTACATTTAACGCTTTATGTTTACCTTAGCACATGATATTTACCATCTTGACGTGGCAGCCTCTTTAGAGGCTTCCAAACATATTTAGTTCCGTGTTTGTTTCGACTTGGCGCATTATGGCCCGAGCTGTCAAGGCGCCATTAAACATGAAATCAACCAACCAACTTCTTAGCGGTCATTCCAAGCGGAGGACGACCATCGACCCAGAAAAAAGGATTTGTCATCGATCGTGCCCATAAACATTTCGGCAATCGATGTTTCGTCCCCCCTAAAAAAGAAACTCGAATTAAAACGCGCAACTTAAAAATTAATCATATTCTGAGCGGCTGTTGTAATTCTATGCGAAGCCTATATTCAGCTATTTCAAGGCAAAAATTGGAAACGGTGTTGTAAACACGCTGCTGGATATTCCCAAAGATCTTTCGTCTATGTCTGAGGCGAACCACCATCTAGCGGCTTTCAAGAAATTTGCAAAACAGATTCAGACGACGACTTAACGACATTTTTCTTCTCAATTACATCGATACATTAAGAGTATTTGAAATCAACCAAGCAGGACTGTTGAGCCCATCCACAGGAACAGGGACAGCTTCGCTAAAATTCCAGGGGGCAATCGATTTATTCGAAGACCTTTCTTTCACACTTCACCACCCGCCTCCGTGACATTTCGGCAAAGCACAACCCCCAAGGAAAGGGGAACTCTGCGGTGTCGATCGCTGCCTTAAGTCACCTCTGCCCCAAATTCTCTTTCAGAGCGGACTGGAACGTGCCCGCAGAGAGACCTCGTTCGATGCTATGAAAGGAAGTCTCTATTTTCATGTTACCTTTTTTTCTTTTCAAGCTATATATAAAAAAATGCAAATTCCCAGCACTTTTAGGTGCAACAAATCTGTCAGTGATTTATTTTTAGATTTTATTAAAATTATAACATCATGACTTACTTTTGTTTGTTTTCTTTAAATACTTTTCTTTTGTTCCTGTTTGAAATACTTCTCTTTTGTTTAAAAAAAAATACTATACTTTTGCTTTTAAATGCTCATTTTAGAAATTTTACAACCTAAAAAGAATCACCGCTTTTCAATATTAAAGTGAATGTTAATATTAATCATAAACCTAAAATTGCAATATTCGAAAATTTTATTAAGTACAATACAAAATAACATTTACTGGACAAAACTTAACATTTTAATTAGATGATTGAGGCTGCATTTTTTAAATAATTGTTCAAAATTTACTTGTAAATTTGTGACGCCAATCTCATCACATAATGAAGATTATGTCCTGATGGTATTTCTCGATGGAGCTCCAGGTCCTGATGGTATTTCTCCATTTGTTCTCAAAACCTGCGCTCCAGAACTTACTCCTGTTCTATGTCACCTTTATTCACTTTCTTATTCCAAAGGTGTTTTTCCTTCTGCTTGGAAATTTGCTCATATCTAGCCACTTCCTAAAAAGAGTGACAAATCCCTCCCATCCAATTATCGTCCCATTGCAATTACTTCTACTCTTTCTAAATTAATGGAGAAATCAATTAACCGCCAACTCGTAAACTACCTAGAAACATTCCGTCTGATCAACGATCGCCAGTATGGATTCCGTCAGTGTCGATCCACTGGAGATATTCTGGCTTATGTTACCCATTTATGGACTAATTCAATGGAAAGGTTCGGTGAAACACAAGTAGTTGCTCTTCACATCTCAAAGGCTTTTGATCGTGTTTGGCATAAAGGTCTTCTAAACAAGCTTCCATCTTATGGTTTGCCAACTGTTTTTAGTAATTGGTTATCCAGTTTTCTCTCTGATCGCTCACTGAGGGTGGTGGTAGATGGCTCTCTGTCTTCTAACTTCTCCACTAATGCCGGTGTCCCCCAAGATTCAGTTCTTTCCCCCACTGTTTTCCTCTTGCATATTAATGACCTTCTTCCATTGATTGGAAATCCTATCCATAGTTTTGCTGATGATAGCACATTGCATTCCACTTTCCATTTTAAGAAACCTGCCCTGTTTAATCAGCTTAAACTTGTCGAAAATCTGCTACCAATTCCTTAAATGCCGATCTTCAGGTAATTCTCCAGTGGGGCAAAGACAACTCAGTTGATTTCAACCCTTCTAAAACTCAGTCTTGACTTATATCTCGCAAAAAGGATTCTTCTGCTCCTATGCTTATCTTTGGTGACACTCCAATTTTAGGCTTATTCTTCTTCAATCTCCTAGGACGGTGTCGAATAATGCTCTATACGTTCTAGCAGGAACCCTGCCTCTGGATCTTTATATCTCCTACAGGGTTATGATCTACAATCTCAAAAAAGGAACTTCTGTAAATATTTTTAACATTGTAACACACCCTGAGAATAGAATAAAAGAGGTAAAACGAAGATTCTGAAAGGAACTCACTGCTGTTTGGCAGCAAAGATGGGTTCAAAGTGAACATGGTGAGGTTATACCAAGATACATTTCAAATGTTGAATTCACATCATTACCCACAGTCTCAAAATGGTTTGTGCCTAGCATGATCACATCATATTTACTGACCGGCCACGGGTCGTGCAGGGCTAAACTTTTTGAAAGGGCCCTTGAGCCTGACCCTTTCTGTCACTGCGGTGCATCTGAGACATGGCAGCACGTTCCCTTTGAATGCAATGAATATCTAAATGAAAGACAGGTACTGCTGACTAAAATAAACAATCTCTCAGAAAATAATGTACATTTGCTCATTGAAAATTCTGATGTCTTCACTACATCTCAAGAGTTCTCTGTGGCAGTTTTCAAGAAAAGACTTGCGGCTAGAAACTCTATTGCGGAGTCAATGATCCAGATTAAATTACTTTTGGGAAGAACATATCGGAAGATAGCCATCAACGCAACAGGAAATGATAGGTAGACCCCTTTCTCCTGTAAGTGATGCTGGACGGCTCACCAAGAAGCTTTGTGTATAAACGTGCCTAAACTATTAGGAAGCTTGAAGAATTGTAAATAATTGCTTAACCATGCAGTTAAGAATATCCATACTTTTGTGCACCCCAAAACGCTTCTCTCTTATGAAATCTAATCTAAAAAAATATAATAATAATAAATAAATAAATAAATAAATATCTTCACCCCATAAGATGACTCCCGCAATAATCTAAAATGCCATCGGGCCTATTGAACACAAAAAACTCCAATTTCTGCTTTCTGACTGAATATTTATAACGACGCTTATAGGACAACCTTCTGCAAGAACGCTCAGTGCTGCTGCGAGTGCTTTAGTGCATGCTGGGAACTTCCTCTCCTGGTAAGTCCCCTGAGGTATAAATTTTGTAGAATGGCATAAATCACTTTATAAGTAACCTTTAAGGTTTCATTTCCTATAGCCTAAAGCTCAGGAATACTATGTGAACTCTCTCTATATGGAAATCGTCTTGAGGAACTTCTATAGCCGTACTCTACAAGCTCAGATTCTACCGGGGAAGAAATTAAATGAGACTAATATATTTCGTGAACAGTTAGACTACTGGACAGTCTTTACAATTGTATAAAACAGAAATAACTATTGGTAAAGTAACAACTAATATTGTTCTAAAAACGACTGTAAATAATTTTCAAATTCTGTTGCTAGAACTGATCAGAGAGAGTGGTAAACCTCACTGGAATGTGTAATCAATGTTAACAGTTTATTTTCTTGTTAATGCTAAACTTAATAGGGTAACTGATATACATAATGCTATTGAGAACTGCACGGTTGTTTAAAAATGTTTGTCTTGGCTCTGTGACTTCAATCGGTTTTTGGAGCTCCAGCCTTGGTTTTTTTTTTTTTTTTTGTTTTTTGCGGGAGCGGGATTGCTGGCACCCACTGGTATTGCACTATCTCCAGTGGGTGCAGGATTTTGTGCGCTTTGGCATGTAAGAGGACAAAAAAAAAAAACCGAGGCCCGGCTACTCGTGCCTGGGGAGAGGCACCAGGCAGCAGCTACCCAGGTGTTGGCTGCTCCTTTGCAGAAGTCCTACATTCAATACTGATCCACTAGGTGGAGATGGGCTATGCCTAGGGGCCACCCTTGATACCAGGACACACACACACACGTGTTTTGTACTGTGTTTCCTCAACTGTATTGTGGACAATATATATATATATATATATGCTAGGGTAATTATATATATGAGAATGAAAATGTACATAAAAGTGCATATAAATTATTGTATATGTTTCTTGAGATTGTACAAAATATTTTGGTGTGTTAATAAATGTAAAAAAAAAAAAAAAAAAAAAGAAGGCAACTTCACTAATGGTTTGATAAAAGTAGTCCAGAGCCTTTTGAGGATTTCTGATTTTTAATAATAATTCCCAATTACAGTTTTTGAATGCGTAATTCATACCAGGCCATTTCACGGAATTGAAATTCAGATTCTGTTTTCGACCCAAATCCGCATCTTTAACTGAAATCTTCTTAAAGCCGCGTGAATGCGATCTGGTTTGAAAAGTTTTGTAGGCTTATTCATCTCCAAAGGAAAGTTGGTGAAAATTTTTTTATTTTATTTTATTTTTTATTTTATTAACAACAAGATACACAACAGGTAACCATTGAGAGTGTATCTGAGAGCGGAACAATGAACACAATTGGTAACAAAAATATGAAATCCAACAGGAAGATAGACATTGATAGAGATGTAAAATTAAAATCTTATGTACAAAAGAGGATTGCATTAAGTTAAGTTACCGGTAAAACAAGAATAATAATAATAAACTACAATAATTAGATGAGAACCAGTCACTAGTTGAAGAGAAGAGGCAAACTTGTGGATGGACTTCATCAGTGATTGGGAGTTGTCAAAGAAGTCGATGAGAGAGTCATTTGCTAATTCTGTTCAGTGGACTGAACTTCATAAAGTCCCTGATCACAGAGTCAAGGCGAAACGGTGTAAGGTTCCTGACTTCTCTGCATTGAAGTTGATTTTACTGAAGGTATTTTAATGAAAGTCGCAGATAGCTCATAAGTTCCAGTGATTACTTTAGCTAGACGGGTGATGTCAGCAATAACTCTTCTAGTGCACAGAGGCTTCAGATGAAAGTAATCACACAGCGATTCCTTGTACACTGAGTGATAAAATAGAGGATTACGGAATGTAAAATAAGTGTAAAGTGTCAAACGGCACCAGAGGTTTCCCCCATCTCCGCGTAGTATACATTGTGGGTGTGAAACAGAATACTGTTCAGGCCAGAGATTTAAAAGTGTATGGATTTTGTACATGTGTACTGTCGTGTACCGTTGTTCATCTGGTCATTTAGCCGCTGGACCCCTACTGAGGCCCGATGTTGCCCACACTCGGCCCCGTGGAGACAGACCAGGTACATCAGTATTACGGCGCCTCCATAGCCAGGTGGGAAGGAGCAGCAGTGCGTAGCACACGCTTCTTGATTAGACCGGGGTTCGAGCCCGTGACCACCAAATACGGAGGATACGGAAAGGTTAGGGAATGACCACCGCTCCCCGGAGCAATATGGCCTTAGTTGCTAATGCTTCTAAAAAAAAATCAAATAACAAATAACACCAGTATTACAATTATTTACTCTAGCAGGCCCTGCCACCTAATTTCCTGAGATTTCAGTGGCTAAGACCTATGTAAAAAAAAAAAAAAAAAAAAAATGGGGTAGACGCTACAGGTTTAGAAAAGGCCGAAATAGGTTTTGAATAAAGGGTAGGTTAATTTTCCACATTGAAGTTTAGCAGCTTGCAGTTGGGACATTCACGGTCGGTAAAGCTAGAGTGGGGGAAGACTGAAGATTGGGGGGAACAGGTAGAAGTATGGGAACGAAAGAGAAGGCGATCCCAGGAGTGTCAGTGGAGCAAGCCCCACCAGGGGAAGATGGGGGAGGCAGGGGAGTGGATGAAACAGAGGCCCATCTCTTCCCCCTCCCTGCCTAGGAATGGGGTTTTAAAAGTGAACTGAGAAAAGGTGCCCAGTTCAGAACGGCAGGCGGCGTGCTGCAGCAGAGTTGCTGTGGTCATGTCCAGTTATTGCGTCGCACATGGGTGTCCCGTCCAGAGAGATCGTTGTCTAGTAGGAGTCCGCATAGATGGTGACGGATCGCCTATCATTTGCGATGGATGTTCAATCCTGGGAGAGAGAGTGTGGTCCCAACATAACGGTCATTGTCTGGTTCAGTTTGGATGCTCATGTGCAGGGAGCCCTGGGCTAACGGCGTGCATTATTGATTGCAATTTGTGTTCTCCTTCTTGCAAATAAGTCTTGTGCAAATTTGGCGAGCGCACTATATTCATCGAAGCTGTCCAGGAGATGGTGTTCCCGGTCCTGAGGTAAGTAAGTTAGTCTGGTGATTAGGATTCCACGCAGGTCGTCGTACAGTGGGCATTGGTGCATCAAATGTTGCCAGCTCTCGTGTTCCCCACATCGACAATGTGGGTCCTCCACAAGCCGAAAGGCTGCAAGTTTTTCATTGAAAGGTCCGTGACCCGTCAGGAGGTAAGTGGAGTGAAGTCCTGGGTGGAGCCAAGGCGGTGATTTAGGATAAACTTTGGTTATGTCCGGAAGAAATTTCCTTGTCACTTCTCCTTTGGTGCTGTTTGTCCAGCGGGTTTGCCATTCTTGTTTTAGATGCCCCAATAATCGGGTCTTTTCTGTCTTTCTGTCATTTGTAGATTCGATGGTGTACCCCATAAATGTGACGGGCATCCCTTTAGATAGGTAGTATGACAGGCCACACCCGACAATCTCCAGGTCCAGTGGGAGAACCCCCGCCAGCACCTGGAGCGTATGCGTACTGACAGTCCTGCATGCGCGGGTTATTGTTAGAAGGATTGATCTCTAGATTGAATCAAGAATTCTTTTATTTATGGCCATGGCTGTCTTGTGGAACCAGATTGGAGCAGCATATGAGATTGCTGGTATAAATGTAGCCTTATAGTAGAGAGAGAGTGTTCGCTTTTTCAGGCCCCAGTCACGCCTTGTAACACGGGCTACCAGTGCAGAGTAGTTTCTAATTTTTATTCTTAGTTGCTTGAGGTGAGGTTGGAAGGAGAGATCGTTGTCAAGGATGATACCTAGATATTTCATTTGGGTGGTAAGCTTTATCGTTTTTCCTTTTATTTTAATTTGCGGAGGTCTTCTGATATTTAATGATCCTTTGAGAAGGATCGACGTTGTTTTTGTCGGTTCAATTTGTAGTAAGTTTTCTTCCGCCCATTGTTGTAGGATCTCTAGGGAATGGTTTGCCTGTATCTCCAGTTGGGCCCTGGAGTCTGCCGCCACCATCAGTGCAAGGTTATCTGCGATGGAAAAGATTTTTTTGGACTGCTTCAGTTTTGTTAAGGTTTTCGTGCGATAATTCCAGATGGGTAAGCTGAATTCAAGGATTGGCAGAACAACAGTTTCATAAAGGATAACCGCATATCTGTAGTTTTTGAACTTGTAAGTGTTCCGTTTGATAAATCCCAGTGTTTTGAATGCTTTGCTGGTGATTTTAAGGACATGAGCATCGAATTTAGCACTGCTGGAGAAGAGAATCCTCAAGTCGTCACCTGGTCACAATTTTCAATGATCACCGAGTTAATAAATCCAAGTAATTTTCATTTCTAGTTGGAAAGTTGCAGTTCTCATTCAAGTTTAAAGAAAAAAAAATTTTTTGGAATCTACACCTTTCATTGTCCACACATTAGTTGGATTGGCATTGCATCCGTTGTAGGCATGGGGCATATTAAAGTCCCCTAAAACAATTAAATGGTTCATCCCCGGTGCTGATGGAAAATTTGATTTGGTCTATAGCATTCCGAAATTCAGTAATAACAGAGTCACTAACAGGTGGTGGCCGCTGCCCAGGAGGAAAATACCCTCGATGTTAACCAGAACTTTAATTTTAGAGGTAGGAATCTCTTTCTTTGTGGATGATCCCCTTCTTTGCCGTATCGTGGTGAAGGGGAGGGGAAGAACGATTCTGCGAAGCAATTTGGAGATAACAGAATTCTTGTGCCAGAGAAGCGCCATTACCTCCAAAGAAACATCTTTCGCGTCTCCTTCCTACTCGTAGACTTTAGTCAGTCTGGTCTTGTAAATAGAAATGGAGGAGGGAGGGCGATGAAGCAGTACCGTCGTCCATCCAAAACGGCAGATATTGTTTAATGAAAGTCGCAGACAGCGTCTGCTTGCTGTTGCACGCAGACGATGACGTCGTCTGCTGATCACGTGACTCGGCAACGTTGTTTTTCGGCCCGCTGACTAATGCATGCACTGGCGAGCGCGAACAGATAAGACCTTCGGGGGAAACTTAGCGCAGATGTGCCGAGGACATTAAACTTGCACGAGGATCGTTCGCAACACTCCCGAGATGAACATTCGGCTTAAGCAGCAAAAAATTCGTCGCTCTGCCTGAAAGAAGCTTCGCAGTTTTTCTTCGTGTTTTGCGCGAGACGCTAAGGTTGGTTGGTTGTTGTAGGTTTTAAGGTAAATCAGCAACTTAAGCCACATTGCGCAGTCATGTAGTATGTCTGCAAATTGCGCGTGTCCTGTGGTCGATCTGTTGTTTGCTGGAAGGAAAACTCCACTTTCCGCGAGAAGCTGCCTTGACCTCAGACCGATCAATTAACGCAGCAACGCTGTCAAAAAGAGTCATCGATGGGGATTCGAACTCGGAGCCGTCAAGCGTGCCCTCGTTTGGAGTGCACCATTACGAGCGAAATGCGAGATGTGTTTCTTTGAGACACGATCCGGGGACCGTATCAACCACTCGGACCAAAACGGGCGACTTCATTGAGAAACGTGCCCACAGCGTTCAATGTTAGGTTTCGTCCTTCGGCACCTGGTGAGGTCATATTAACGTCCAAAAGGTAACAATTTATTTCAGGTGTTCCCTTCAAAAAGCGCATCCCTTAACAGGGTTGCCAACGTCTCCAACCTGGGCTTCTTCCAAGATCCTCAAACAGCGCGAGTTCAGTCAGGGACGGCGACAGTTTAGTCATTCCACTGGTACGCCATTTATTTCTTTCTTTCTTCTGAAAATTGGTTGCTTTTCCCGCCTCGATTCTTGCCTTTCCGGTAAAAAAGTATTTCGCATTTTTCCGCTGGCATTTAAGAGCGCGCGCAGATCTGTTTAAGGGAGGTCCTTTTGCTGGTTTTACTCTTGGGCGCGTATTGTTTGTAATGAATAAACCCTCCGGGACGGAGGGTTTATTCATTTCAAAGGGGCGAGTTTTTTTTATTTATTTATTAAATCTGTTTATTGCTCTGCCAAAGAGCCACCCCCAGGACAGCAAAAAGCTTTTGGTCCCTTTAAGAATGACGCCTGCGTCTGACAGACAATCCATCTGCGGATCACCACATCACGTGACACAATGGGAGCTGCGACTACACGAGAAGGGAGTGGCCCTTCCGGACCCCGTTTGTTTGTGTCTCAAACAATAATTTCAGCATCTCCTTTTGTTTTCTTTCTTTGTCACATTTAACCTAAGCTGTTTATAAGGTTTTTGCCTGCTTCTGGGTTAAAATGCTTGTGTAAAGTTTTGTCGGTTGGTTGGTACTGGCCTAGGGTTTTAGGGATTTTTTTTTTTTTGTTGGGGATTATTATCCTTAATCTTTGATGTTGTATATATAACCTTTAATTTCTGATATTTATGTAAATTTTTAAAATTTAACGAGATTACTTGCTCTGTTTACTTTGAAACCTCAAAGTACCATTGTTTACCTCAATCTGTTGGGGTTATCTCGTGTTCACTCTTTAAGTTTTGTTCAGATACTTTTTTCTTGTTTAACAATTTTTGGCTAGAGTCTTTCGCTCGAACTTTATTGGGCTCTTGACGTCCCTCTCTTCTGCTGCTGCTGCTGTCGGTTGGTAGCCCCTGGTCTACCTTCCCGTGGTGGTGGTGGTGGCCCGTTTCCGACCTGCTGATTTTGACCAATGCACATAGTGGCATAGTGGCATAGTGTTTTGTGGAAGGCGCCACCGGTGGTTTCCCACATCTGCGCCATGGTACTTTGTGAAGAATTTACAGAATCTCTGTAAAAGCCAGAAAAAGTGTGGTGTCTGGTTTGTGACAGAGTTGTGCTGTGGTCTGTTGTTCTGTCTCTGGCTGCTTAGCCGCAAGGCCCCTAAGGGAACCCCACGTTGCCCGCCACCACCACTGGGAGATGAGCCAGGCTACCCATTATACTCTGGCTGGCCTCCGCCAGGGTTGCCTGAGCTTCCTGACGGAGCCAAAAAAAAAAAAAAAAAAAAAATAAATAAATAAAATAAAAATAATAAAAAATAAAAAATAAATAATAAAAAATAAATAATAAAAAATAAAAAAATGAATAAATAAAATAAATAAAAATAAAAAGTAATAAAAATAAATAAGTAAATAAAGAAAAGAAATTAAAAAAAATAATAAAAAAAAAAAAAATTTTAATAAAAAAAATAAATAAATAAAAAAAAAAAAAAAAAAGGAGAGAGAGAGAGGAGCATAGAAAAAGAGAGGATTTGAGGGAGAATGAATTTGGGTGGGTTCACAGGGGAGAATAAATCCACCCTAATTTAGACGAAGTATAGGAAAGAGTGTGGGTTTAAAAGTCACAGGGGACAGGTGCCCCTGTGTAATTGTCAATGGCATAGTGCCTGTAGATCCCGCACTGAGGTCAGTGCCAGCAATCCCGCACCTACATCGGTGCCAGCAGTATATCCTAACCCATTTCGGGTTTGCGATGACTTTTAAATCCCGCACTCCGAGGAGTGCCAACATCCCGCACCTTGGATGGTGCCTGCAGTGGATCCTACCCTATTTGGGTTTGCATAATTATGTCTGCGTTTTTCCGGGGGAATGGAGAGTTATCCCACGCCGGTCCGGTTTAGTTGTTGGGCTCTGAGTTCTGCAATCTTAGCTCGCCTAAGTGCAAATGTTTCTTGCGCGTAGGTGGTTAATGCCTTATAGGTATGTTCCTCAAGTAGCAGAGTGGATTCTTGATTTCGAGGGTTTCTCTGTATTGTGGTGAGGAATTTAAGCCTAATGTTGTCGTAGCTGGGGCACTCATACATGAGGTGCCCCCAGGACTCCTCTTCGCCGCAGTGGCAACGTGGGTCATTCTCGATTCCCATGGCGGTCAGTGTTTGTTGGAAGGATCCATGGCCGGTGATGATAAAGGTCACATGGAGGCCAGGCGAAAACCAGGGTGGAGGTTCTGGGTGAGTTGAACTTATGGATGGAAGGAATCGTTTTGTGATGGCCCCTTTTGTTGTAGTGTCCCAGTCATGTTGCCATATCTCTTGTAGATGTTTGGTTATCCGTTGTCTTTCCTGCCTGGTGCCGTTTGTGGTGTCAAGTTGAAAATTTAGCAGTTGGGTTGGAACTCCCTTCCTTAAGTGATAAAAAAGCCCTCTTTTAACCACGTCTAAGTATAGTGGCTGACATCCAGTTAATACCTGCAGAGCAGGGGTGCTGACGGTGCGGCATGCCCTGCAAATTGAAAGGAGCATGAATCTTTGGATTGAATCCAGCTTACGTTTATTTCTTGCTAGGATGGCTTTTCGGTACCAGATGGAGGCACCATAACACACAATTGGCACGTATGCCGCTTGGTATATCAGAGTAAGAGCTTTGTGCTTCAGCCCCCAGTCTGCCCTGCTGACCCGCCTTATCATAGCACTGTACCTTTGAATTTTGTTGGCTAGATACTTTAGGTGGTGGTGGAAGGTAAGCCCCGAGTCTAAGAAGATACCTAGGAGCTTGACTTCAGCGTGCAGCCGTATGGGCATAAAGTTTAATTTTATTGTAGGTGGTCTTGTGATTTGTAGCCTGCCTTTAAGGAGTATGGACTTTGTTTTCTCTCCTGAAATGGTAAGGTTGTGCAGGGCTGCCCAGTTCTGAAGTTTTACCAGTGCTCCATTTGCCATTTTCTCTAAGTTCGTCCTGGTGTTAGCACATACCAAAAGGACAAGATCATCTGCGAAGGCCAAGGGCTCAACACCTCCCAGGTCCATGCCAAGGAACTCATCCAGGACAATAGACCAGAGGAAAGGGCCAAGCACAGAGCCCTGCGGACAGCCTCGATCGATGTACCTAGTCACTGTCTGGAATCTGTTGGTAACTTGGACTTTTCTACCAGTTAAATATGACTTTAAACTGTTGTATAGGTTGTTGGAAACATTTGATTGCCGAAGCCTCCGAAGAACACTGGGCCACCATAGTCGATGAAAGGCCCCAGCGAAGTCTACCATGATTGCAAGGGAGTACTTAAAGGCTGTGTGAGTTGCTTGAGTGATTAAACTGTTAATGGCATCTTCTGTGCTGTTACCTGCTTTGAATCCAAATTGCTTGTCACTTGGAAGTTTTTGTTCTTCATATCTGGCGGTTAAGCGAAATAGGAGCAGGCGTTCTTGTAGCTTGGCCATTACAGAGAGCAAGGCAATCGGGCGGTAGGAGGTTGGAATTTGTGGTGGCTTGTCGGGATTTTTCAATATAAATTTCAAGGTTGCCGTTTTCCAGGATGATGGAAATGTGCCTTCTGTCAGGCACCTATTTAGAAGGCTTAGGAGAGTAACAGGATAGCATTCTGCAAATTTTTTAACCACATCCACTTCCAGCAGATCAGCACCAGGTGTTTTTCCTACTTTCATTTTGTTTATTGCCAAGTCCATCTCAATGTTAGTGAAGGGGGATTCCACAGAGGCAGGATGATAGTTGTGATTTTCATCTACTATTTCTTGTTGTTGTTGAGTCATAGCTGCAGCTTCAATGGGATAAATGGTGTCTAGAATATTGTTAATGCTATCCTTCCAGGTGTAAGTAGAGGAGCCATCCATCTTTAGTGTCGTATCGAGTACCTCTCCTCGCGGCAGCTTGTTTGTTACGATCTTGAAAACTATGCCCCAGGGGTCCTTATTCCCAGAAGTGGATACCAGGGTTTGCCACGTTTGCTTTTTACTTTTACGAATTAGCTTTATGTATTCATTTCTGACAATGCGATAAGCCTCCCTGGCGGCATCTACCTCATGGGGAGGTAGCCTTGATCGAGCCTGCTGGAACATTTTTCTTGCATGGTGGACTCTTCTTCTGAGATCCTGTAGTTGGGGATTCCACCAGGGAACTGCATATCGGTAGGGCCTTCTGCGTGGGATGGAGAGATCACATGCAGATCTTAGACCAATGCACAGCGGATTCATTTTCAGAATCGTTTATTTCAGCACAGAAGTAAAGCTCAGTGTATAAGAAGTGTTTGCGTGTATAGCGCATGTTACGCTGTTAGCGTCAGAGGCCACTTAGCCACCAAGGAGCGGCCAACACCAGGGCAGCTGCAACCTGATGCCCGTCTTTGGCACGAGGAGCCGGAGACGGGCATCGGGTTTATTTTAAGTAGACGGCCCTTTCTTAAAGGGGCCATATATAGTTGAAATAAACAGTACTGCAGAAGGACAGTCCCGTCAAAAAAAAAAAAAAAAAAAAATTATGATATTAGGGTTCCCTGTAAATGATTACATCTACCCATTTATTTATTTGTGTATAAATTTCGTGGGTTCTCTGGTCGATTTGTCTGTTTTGGTGGACGAGAAAACACAATTTCCGGGGAAAAAACCTTGCAATCTACACCTGAGAATGACTAACTCAGCCACGGAGTGGAAAACAACCCCGCCGGATGGCGGCGCCGTTCATTCTTTTTTCGTGGTCCCGAAATAAATATTATTGATAGAAGAGAGTACATGCATAATGGTTAGAGTACCCGTTTGATGGATTTTGCTCGTCAGAGCCAACACGAATCGAGCTTTACCCTTAGCCAAATGAAATTAATAATTAAAACTCAGTTCCTGCACTTTAATGACGGTCCATCGACGATCCATCCTTCTGGTCCAAATGGGAAGCGAACTTTCCCCTCTCTCCGGGCAGATCAACTGGTCGAACTTCTGTCTATCCGTGCCCTCACTTCTATCACAACCTAATGTTTCTGTTGCATTCTCGATAGTGTTTCAGCGTCTTAATTTTCCACTGAGTGTTGCATCTTTGTAAATCACTTCCGACCACAACAAAGTGCACTCCACTCAACGTATCCCGTGGTCTTCCGACAGAAAGAGATCACACGAATTCTGGACAATCTTCATGCGAAGGAAGCTCCACGTCCTGATGGCATTCGTGTTCTTTCTCGTGGTGTTTGCCTGACGGCACTGGTGATTTCCTCCTGCGTGCTTTTTTTCTCATATCCAGGCAATTCCTAAAAGTTAAAAAAACCCCTCCGACCCAATTATCGCCCCACCACCCCATTGCATGTGTGTGAACATGTGACAATGTGTATATGTAAATGCGGCTCCTAGAACGTCAGTTCAACTCTGCCTCGTATCTCTGGGAAGAACAGAATCACTACAAATGGGCCAGATATGTGTGTGTGACGTAGGTTTGTGAGTATTCTGTGTGTGTTCTGTTGTTCTGTTCTGGCCACTTGGCTACCCAGAAGCATCAGTCACCTGGATAGATGATTCTGGGTACTCGTCCACACCACGGGAAGGTGGGCCAGTCCCAATTGTGCTCGTAGTGTCTCAATTCGAGACTCTAACCAGCCTGATGTTACTAAAAGGTGGGCCTATTCATCTGGGGGCCCATTCCAGAGGAAAAAAAGAGAGAGAGAGAGAGAGAGAGAGAGAGAGACAGATTCCGTGGCCTTTCCTCCGCTCTTTCCAAAGTAATGATAGGAGCCATCAGCCGCGAACTCCTAAACTGTCTCCAAACCTGCCATCTGATCGAATCGCCAATACAGATTTCGTCAGTGTCCATCCGCTTCTGTTATTCCAGTGTGTCGATCAGAATTTAAGGAACATGATGGAGGATATTCGGAAGTCAGCATTAGTATTAGAAATGACCACATGGCGCAAGGAAGCCCAAGGTTATGCTGCACCAGCAAAAGAAAAAAACAAAAAAAGAGTAAAATAATAATATTAAATAAAATAAATACAGTAATAAAACAATAGGAAATAGACAGCCTACGTGCTTCCCTCCACCCGTAGCCAACTATCCAGCTGACCTGTGAATTTCTGCAAACTGTCAGCCTCTACCACCCACGTAGGGAACTTATTCCAGTAATTTATAACTCGCTGGCTAAAATAAAACTTCCTGCAATCCAATCCTCCTTGAATTTATGGCCCCTAGTTCTACCATCATTTATAACCACGAAAATTTCGTCCTCATTCATTTTACTGATGCCTCTCAGAGCCTTAAACACCTCAATCAAATCTTCTCTAAGGTGTCTAGTTTCCAAACTCTGCAACCCACATATTCGAAGTCTTTCTTCATAAGGACGCCCTTTTGCCGATCTCACCAGGCGAGTTACCCTTCTTTGCACCCTTTCAAGAAGCTCGATGTCTTTCTTTAGGTGCGGTCTCCATACTTGAACACAGTGTTCCAAGTGTGGTCTAACATAAGCCTTATATAATGGGATTATCACGTCCCTATCTCTACTTGCGATTGTTCGATAAATCATTGATAGGACACCACGGGCCTTCCCTGCAACCCGTCTACAACGCTCGGATAACCTCATATCTGACCGTGTCATAACTTCCAAGTCCCTTTCCTCCACTACCGGCTTTAGTTCAACTCCATCAAGTGTATAAGTTATTTTTGGGTTGCTGTTCCCCAGGTGCAATATCTTACACTTTGCTGGATTAAAGATTAGCTGTCACTTTTCTGACAATCCCTGAGTCTTACTAGGTAACTCTGAGGAAGCTCTGCTTGGCGGTGTTCATTAACTATTCTACCAATCTTTACATCATCTGCAAATTTAGACATCACGCCCTCTATCCCTTCATCGATGTCATTTATAAAAATCAAAAACAACAGTTGTCCTAATACTGATCCTTGGGGAACCCCACTTCTTACATCAATCCAATCTGAGGAATAACCATTCATCACAATCCTCTGCCTCCTGTCCTGAAGCCATTCAGATATCCATCTAAGGATTTTCCCTGTGATTCCGACCTGTTCCAGCTTATAAAGTAACCGCTCATGTGGGACTGAGTCAAATGCTTTGCTGAAATCCAAATAAACAATGTCAAAATTATTCCCCAAGTCCAGCTGTTGAGTGACCCTGTCAAAATAGCTAACTAGATTAGTTAAACATGACTCTCCCTTAACAAAACCGTGCTAAGTATCCTTCACATTCCATTTATATCTAAATGATCCTGAATTCCAACGTTGATCATAGTCTCCATGATTTTTCCTACTACTGAAGTT
Organism: Mastigoproctus giganteus; assembly: GCF_048544385.1. Taxonomy (NCBI): domain Eukaryota; kingdom Metazoa; phylum Arthropoda; class Arachnida; order Uropygi; family Thelyphonidae; genus Mastigoproctus; species Mastigoproctus giganteus. The sequence goes on from NC_143577.1 coordinate 258,389,584, forward strand.
AGACTAACCGGGCGGTAGTTTCCCACTTCACTCTTAGAGCCGCCCTTATGTATTGGAGATGCATTGGCACTTTTCCAATCCAAAGGACTCACTCCCAAGTCCAGTGATGCTCTCATAATTAATCTCAATGTTTCAATGCACTCACTTGTCGCCTCCCTTTAGATTATAGGGTAAACACCCCATTGACACCCCAGGAGCCTTACAGGCCTGTAAGCTCGAAAGTTTTTTTCATTAAATAAACGTGTGAAATTTCAACATCATTAATTACACTTTTTTCAACTTCACTCCCAGAATTTCTCATTGACGTGAAGGATTTTTCTTCTGTAAATATCGATGCAAAGTAACTTTAGTTGAGTTCATCTGCAACTTCAGCTGGGGTATCTAATACAATCCCACGTCCATTACTCAAGGGTCCGATCTGGTTTGCTCTTCTCTTCTTAGCTTTTATATATGTGAAGAATTCCTTATCTCCACTCTTCGCTCTTTTTGCAACCTTTTCACTTTGTAGTTGTTGTAGGCTTCAATCCTTTTTATTGTTCCGTACCTTTTCCACTTCCACTTTTTCTGCTCAAGTAATCTTTATTATTCATCTTCATTATTCATCCAAGTTGAAGTCATTTGTGCGGGACAAGATTTCGTAAACTGGAAGGTGGAATGTAATGCGGAGGAGGAAAAGGCGTGAACCGAACTAAGCCTTGGAAGGCGACACTGGCAGTACTTGAGAAGCTAGGTGGCAAAGGTGTATTTGCCATAGCGTGCATGAGTATCAGAGAAAACAATGGCTGCACAGTTGTAAAAGAAACAGCGACCACGAAATGGGAGCTTATTTAAAGAATCTTTTTACAAACACGATCAAAGGTTTTCGAAGAGAGCAAAAAATAGAAATCCGAAAAGTAACACGAACAGTACCATTTACTGATTGAGGGACCGTGAATGCTTTGAACTTTGAACAACCACCATGATGGCAGAAGCACTCGACATCCCGAGGATGAAGTTCCTGATCGTGGAAAAGAGGCTGGTCTTCGCAGCCAAACTCATCACTGGCCAGATATCATCTCCAAATATTTGGAACGCTTGCTCTTGGAGGATTCCACAGCCAAGGCTAAAGTCGGCACCAGCACTCGTGGCTCAGCACAACAGGCTTGTATTCACTGAGAGATTTCTCCCCAAGAAGATGCTCGCTGCCCCAAACCGTGTGGACGCTGACATCGACAGCACAATAAGTAAGAAGAAGGACAGACACAACTTTATCAAAGCCCTCGAGCCTTGATATATTGCCAAGTTGTATTTATTTCTGTGTTTGTGTCAAGCTCTGTGTTGTTATGCTGTTTTTGTATTTCTTTTGCATTTGTGATCGGTATTTTGAAGTATTTTTGTACGTGTTCGCCGTATTTTGTAGCCTTTTGTATTTGTATGCCGTACTTATCTTATCTAGATATGAACCCCTGGCGCTCGTCGCCGTGATGGGATATTGTGCTGTAACTTTACTTCACAATAAAGATTTATTTATGTAAATTTATGTAAACTTTTGTCAGCCACAACAGGGGAAAATGAGACTTTCCATTGAAACATTTTTAAGGGTTGCGATGTGGGCAACTGCCGTAACCGATCAATTAGGAACGAATTCTGTGGTCATTGAAAGGTGGGACTGCGTCAACGAATCTTTTCCAGCAGTGATAAATTGACACCCGGTCCTTAAAACCACCCAGCAAAGTATTCGATACGCTGGGATTTGTCAAATGGGATGTCTCCGGTAAGTTTACAAACCATAAAGATGCTACCATCTTACATAAAACACAGTTGTGCCAATCCGTTAATTCCACTCACCCATCGAGAATCCTCGAACCAAAAGTTTACTTGGCAGAAGAGGGTGGTCAAAAAATAGAAAGAAATTGTCCTGATATTCTTCGTCAGTTGCTCGTCTGATTCATTCGTTCTTCAATAAACATTCATTCGTTCAGTCCACATTTGAAGTTTATGTCATTTCCGGACTTCCAAAACCAAAGCTGTCAATGTTTTTTGTCACTTTTTCTTTACCCGGGTGGGGGGGGGGGGCATTCGTCGATTTCTTCCATTTCAAATGTTTAAAAAATTATAACCAATCGCCTTACGAGTCTTTCAAATAATTCATATCTGGACGTACGCTTTCAAACGAAAATCCGTCACGTGACGAGAACCGAAGCAGAAACGGAGTTAAGAAACAGAACCCGCCTCGTTACTAACAGCAGGCACACCTGAAGACAACTGGACATTGCCTTTGCTTCGCGAGTATGAAGTTTAATTTGTGGCTCGAAAGCGGGCCTGAAATTCACTCGAAGCCCTTGGAGCACGATACGCAAATGGCCGCCCCTGAAACTGCGAAATTCCGAACTGCCGATCACCTTCCAATTACTCCGAACTTCCTCTTTCCCCAAACCCTCTACAAGGGCGTCACGTGATTACCCATAATCCCCGAAGCGTGAAATGTCGCTAATGCTTGGTTCGCTCCAGCACTTCCGAAGAGTTCGCAGCTTGTGCGAGTCCTTTCCTCCCCTTTTCAAGTGGAAAGAGGGAAAGTTAAGGGGGAGGCACGGGGATGTGGCAGAACGCGGAGGAGACGCTCGGGGGAAAAGGGATCAGTCCAGTGGAGCGCGTGGCTGCAGAGAATCGTAAGCCTCGTCGCCAAAATGTAATTACGATATCCTCGGCAGCCGGCACCAATTAATGGTGTCGGGGGAGGGGGGGGGGAATAAGGAGATCCGCTTTCCCGTTTCACTTATTTAAAAACATTTCCGCTCGGAAGTCGCTTCGTTAGGGCTCCACCTTTCATTAAGTCGAACTATCTCCGACGAAAGGGGTCTTTTGCGTCGACGAACACACGTCACAGCATTTCGGTTCATCTTTGATGGTTTTCATCTGTAAATGTCATCGTCAGCGCGTTCACGCTGGCGTGACACTTTCAAATTTGTAAAAGAATGTCGAGAAAAGTTTTTATTAAAGGATCCCACGCATAAAAATTTATTTTTCTTTGTCCTCGCCTTTTTCTCATTATATATGTGAGGTCAGCGTTTTTACTGTTTTGGCATGAAATGTTTACGGCCGGATGCCCTTCCTGACGCCAACCCTCACCCATTATTCGGGCTGGGGATATGCGGTGGTCAATCCCTGACCTTCCGCATCCTCCGTATTTGGTGGTCACGGGCTCGAACCGCGGTCTAATCAGGAAACGTGTTCTAGCAGTGCTGCTCCTGTCCACCTGGCTACGGATGTGCCCCACGCATAAAAATTTATAAAAATCTAAAATATGACGGTCGAACTATCCACTTTCCTCGTACTGTCAAGGGCCGGCAGTCCATGACTGATGCAGTTTCCGCCCGTGCCGAATCACTTCTACTACCTCTGAAACAAATGCGCGTACAAAAATTTACACTCTGTACACAGTACACTGCACTACCCTGTACTGCAAAATAAATATACACAGAATACATATCTACAGAATAAATAAATATACGTGTGCATATTTATAAGGAATACAAACTGCGCATGTAAATACACTGACTGGCTAAAAAATTCGAAACCTTTTAATAATAAGAATAATAATAATTAGTAGTCTACGCCCCTGCTCGCTTTGCTCGCCAACTCCCGCCCACGCTTTTCTACGTAATATGTAGAGGTATGACGGAATAAGTCAAATGTTTTCTACGTAAAAGACACACCTATCGAAATGCACTGATCGATTTCTAATTAGGAAATGACCTATGTAATCATTTATCTGCGCATTTATTAGGCGCAGCATTCTCAAGGTCGAATAAAGATCACAATCTAATTATTTGCCAGCGTTTATATAGATCACTTAGGAAAAGGCCTGGTAAAAATTCAGACCTTGGGTACCACTCCATACTTCGAGTAAAAGTCAGGAAAAAGGCAGCGATTCGCAGGTGCCACTCACTGTTTAGCCCTGCCCCCTTTCCTCCCAGGTTGACATGGCTGCCTAGGGTGTTTATCCCCTTCACTTCCCGCTGCTTTAAAACTCGGGAACTCGTTTTCCGACTTTAATGCTTTTTAGGGGGTGTTCCCTTAAAAAAGCGATGTAAATAACATTAAAAATATACAGTTCTGAAATTGTACAGGTAATGTTCAACAGAAAAATGTCTGCACAGAAATTTACAAACCCTTTGCCAACTGCTTCCTTTAAGATTTGTACATTATTTCGATGTTGGTAACGATTTCATTGTAAATACTGTCAAAAGCATAAAATGTCCTGTAAATAATCTCATACTGATTCTATTTTATTGTTGGCTCTGGGGGAAGAGCCCGAACTTCGATGTGGGCCCCGCTATTGTCCACCAACCAATGTAAAACCCCTGGCATTGCTGCTGTGAAGGGTCTATTGTATGTACCATGTTTGTATACAATAAATATTAAAGATTAAAAAAAAAAAAAAAAAAAAAGATTTCCTCTGTGTTTTTAAAATCCAGGAGTTCAATAATTTCAATCGGACATCCCTGGTGATCTGTTCAATTAGCAGTTTCTTGAATCCATTTAGTGAAGTGATATTTTTGATTTTATGCAGGAAGTTTGTTCAAGGTTTTAGCGCCATTTCTTAGATTGTACGATATTTCTTCATCTTCTTCTTCTTCTTCTTCTTCTTCTATGGTTATGAAAAAGGATCTGAAGAGAGGGGGAAACTCTGGTGTCTTCAGTGTATTGTAAACAAACACCGCCTCGGCTTTTTGTAGCAGTTGATAGATGCTGAGGAGTCTCACTTCCTTGTATCTCGAACTTACCGATGCGTTCCAGGGAACACCCAAAAACGAACGCGTCGGTTGAGAATGGAGTTGATTCTCGCACGGTTTTTTTGCCAGGTGGTACCACATGAGATAATTCCAGAGGTGAGTGCGGCTGAATTAAAGAAAGGAATACTAGCGGGGACACCTGGAGGAGCTCTGGCGGGTGTTTCCGCTAGTTTTCTTTCGTAGGGTTATCATCTGTTTTGCCCAACTTAGATTATCATCCAGCCAGATTCCGAGAAACTTGGTTTCATTCACCCTTTCAAGTTATCTCCCTTTGTATGTTACGTCTAAATCAATATTTAGTGGTTTGTGTTTCGTTCTAAACGCCATATATTTGAATTTTTCTGGATTCAGTATAAAAGCTGATTCTTTTGAAGTCAACTATGCATCGCAGAGAGCAAGACAGAGATTATGAGTTGAAGCTCATTAGGGTCTTTATCTGTGATTAGGATGGAAATATCATCGGCATACGCTACTAATTGGGAAGATGGAAGAAGATAGAGAAATTTATCGATGCAAAGAACAAATAGGATGGGTCCGAGAAGTGAGCCTTGAGGTACTCCCCTGGAGAAATAACAGATGTCGGAGTATCACTGATTTGTTCTTACGACAAACGGCCGATCAGTAAGGTAGTCTTCAAGAAGAAGGTAAATTTTCCCTCTCAAAATATTATGGTTTATGGAATCAAAAGCTTTAGACAAGTGCAGGAACAGACTATTGCATAGTGACCCTTTTCAAGACTATCAATGATCCTTGACCAGAAATCAACAATGGCAAGATCAGCGGATCTTTTTGAGCGAAAGGGCATAATGTTGTTGATGGATGAGCTGATTTGCTTCAAGGAAGCCCTTCATCTATGAAGATTTTTTTCTAATAATTTTTCAAAAAACTGAAAGTAGAGCTATTGGGCGAAACTTGTTGATAGAGTTGCAGTGTTTCCCCCTGGGAACAGGAACAATGACTGCTCTTTTGAATTGAGAAGGGGATTTACCAAATTGAAAGGAGTGATTGTAAATATACTTCAGTGGCGTAATAATTGAGTTAAGGACTTTCTTCAGAAGAGCAGAAGATATTTCATCAAAGCCAGGGGCTCCCTTTCCTTTCAATTGATGTCCTGCCTGTAAAATCTCTTGATCTGAGAGTGCAGCGAGGAAAAAAAAAGTTTCTGATTGAGTACTTGGCAGATTCTCTTATTTCATTGTCTCTGAAATCAAGTTCATCTTGAAAGAGGTTATTCACACTTGAAATAGAGTGGTTACAGACGGCAGTAGCTTTTAGCTCGTCATCCGAAATGAGTACCTCGTTTTCAACTATATCTCCAACATAGTTCTGTGATTTCGGGTTCCTTCCCAGTGCTATCCATTTTTTCTTGCTTATTGTGATACCTGTAAGTTGAGAACTATAGTATTTTCTTTTCTCTGACCGAATGCAGTCAGTGACTTTTTTTCTGTCCGTTGTGTATTTAATTTTATCTTCCTCGATTCCTGTTGCTCTAGCAATTCTTGCAAGGTTGTCCCTTTTCTTTAACACGTTACGAAACTTGCTTGAGATGAACTGGCATATTTTCCCTCTTGGCTCGGTGATCTTTTTATTCCCTGGCTCCTGGTACAAGGCACGCATTTTTCATAACTATTTAGGATATGCTTAAAGAAGCAGTTAGTCGCAATTTCAGGATCACTTGAACCAAGCACCCCATCCACGTTGACTGCTAGAGGCGGTGACAAAGCTTATTGAGAGAATCTGCAGTGACAGATTTGAAAATGTGCGTGAACTCTGCTTCATTTATTTTATTTTCAAATACCATTAAGATGGGACGATGATCCGAAATAGTTGTATAGAATAGAATAGAAGAGAATCTTTAATTGCAGCAATGCTAGACATACAATTAGTCCCGTCACGGCATGGGGGTTTACAAAACATATTTACAAAAGAGAAAAACATAAGTTACATCAGATTATTAACAAAGCACTAGTAGCGGTTAGTACTAGCCGGTTACGGTTTGCTAGCAGCTGTGCGGAAGACCGGAGATAAGGGGGAGGAATGCGCCAAGAGCAGTGAACCCAGAAGTTCGGCTCTGTAATTTTACCGGTAGCCATCTTGATGGTGAACAGCAGCCTTCTTTCTCCGATGTAGGACCGGAGCCTGCGTAGTTGAAGGGCTTCTGCTAACTGCGTTGATCTGAGAGCTGGGGGAAGGTGGAGTTTGCTGTTGGCCCATTTTAGAAGCCAGAATTCGGCAGAGAATATTCTTTTGATGTTGGATTCGGCGGCCGAGGCCCATATCTCTGAAGCATACAGTATTGTCGGGTAAAGGATTGATACGATGTATCTTTTTACCAGTTGTGGGTCGGTGGTGTGGAGCAGTTGTTGTTTGGCGACCCAGCGTAGTGAATTCAGCCTCGACTGTATGAGGTTTATGTGATCGTTGAAAGATAGTTTGGAGTCGAAAACGACCCCCAGATCTTTGTCTGTTTGAACACTTGGAACTGAGAAGCCGTTAAGCACAGGCTCCAACGTTGTTGGGCTGTCCTTTAGAGAATAAGTTATTTGTGCCGATTTTAGGGGTTGATTTGGAGGTTGAAGTTATTGAGGTAGTCAGCCATGTCCTGCAGTTTGCTAGTGATTTGCTGAGTGATTTCGGCTGCCGAGTTGGATGGCGATATTCTAGTAAGGAGCTTGACATCGTCAGCATATGTGATCCGATTGCACTTATTGGTCACAAATGGCACCATGATTGCTGAGAAGAGAATGCCAGACAGGACCCCCCCCCCCTTGAGGTACATCGGCAGTTATGTGGCGCGTGAAGGTCTTTGTTCCGATCTTTAGAACAAGGGTCCTCTTCGATAGGAGAGATTCTAGGAACCAGAGAACATCGCCGCGAAAATTGAAGTAGTTTTCTAAGAGACGTAGGAGATTAGGTATATAGATGGCATCAAATGCGGAATGGATGTCAAGATATATAACTGACAATTCCTGTCTTTGTTCGAAGGCATCTAAGATGTGCAGAGTGGTTGTTACAAGGTTAGTTATAGTTGACCTTCCTGATATCCCATAGTGTATTTGCTGAGGACTGTCACGGAGAATTTGATGGGTGACAGACGGTAGCAATGCTTTCTCCAGAATTTTTAGCAATACAGAGGCACAAGCGATGGGCCTATGTTGGCTTGGGAGCGTCGATTGTTGGTGCTTAGGAAGGGGCCAGACAGAGTACCTGTTCCACTGGGGTGGAAAGAAATGAACTTCGAGGCATCTGTTGTATAGGTTGAGGAGTGAGTCGATAATGAAGTCACTTAAACATTTGATTATGAACTGGGGGATGCCATCGTCACCGGTGGTTGCTGTGAGAGGGAGAGTATTAATGGCCTGCATCAGTTGTTGCTTGGAAATTCGGATCGTAGCGAGACTATCAGTGAGATGAGAGCGGTTGAGGAGTGGCCGATTAGGTAGAGCTGGAGGTTGATTAGAAAATCTGGCATCGTAGTTGAGCCAGTCAATTGGGTCGATGTTGCTGGAAGAACTAGCCTTTGTTTTGTAGAATGGTTTTCCCTTTTTTAGGGTTCTTTCGAGGTGCTTTTTAATTAAAGCTGATTTGTTTCTGTTGAATTCGGCCCTGGCTTTGGAGAATGAAATGCGGTCTTGGACATCGCCGGAAGCTTTCCACTTGGCGTGTAGTAATTGTTTGTAGTGGAAACTTTGGTTGAGCTGGGGAGTCCACCATGCTCTGGACCGCGGAGTAATGGTGACTGTCTTGGTAGCGGTGTGAAGGGCTATGGTACTGATCCATTTGGTCATTAAATCGATTGCGAGGCTCAGTTCACATCCATCTAAGATGTTCCATGGGACTGTGGATGCGGCTTCAATGCAGAGTGCTGGATTCGGAAATTTTGGAGCGGTGACCTTTTTCACAGATTTGGTTTTTGGGGTATTGAAATATTTTTTGGGTAGGAGAGCTGTAAATATGATTGGTTGGTGGTCTGATTGAAACATGTCGGCTGTGGTTTCTTCGACTTGGCATGTTGCAGAGGAATAGACTATGTGCAGTAGGTTTCGGTCTCTCGTTGGCTGGTAGTTAACTTGGAATATTTGGATTGATTGGAGAGATTCTGTGAGACGACTTTTGAGGTGTTGGGTAGATGGCGGAAGATTGAAGTCCCCACATACGATGTGAGTGGCTGCTGGGTGGAGATTATTTATTAACCAGTTAGTGGCTGCGTCAATGGCCATCATAGTTGGCGTTGGAGGAAGGTACAGGGATGCGACGTCTATAGTAGTACCTCGATGTTCCAGAGTTATCATTAAGGCTTCCACGTCTTGAGAGATACTTGAGACAGAGTGTACGATGGAGAACTTTGTCGTATTGAAAATTATAGCAACTCCACCCCCTCTGCGGTTATCGCGAGAGGCAGCCAGTACATGAAAACCTGCTGGAATGGAGCAGCTGATATCTGTCTGTTTCGCCTCTAACCACGTTTCAGCGAGGCACAATATGTCTATTGAGTTTGAGAGTAGAATCTCTTCCAGTGTATTAAGTTTATTTCTTAAGGACCTGATATTCTGGAACATTACGCGGATGGTAGGAGAGGTTGTAATGCTTATCCTCACAGGAGGGAGCCTTGCTTCCCGGTTGTGAACAAGTAGAGGCTCTCGATAATGAGAGATCAGGACAGAGATGAGTCGACGTCGGGTTCTCTCGCGTTGGAGGATGGTATTACCAACCGTGGGCGGAGGGTGTTCCAGTATGTTGGTGTGGGAAGATTCTGGTGCTGGCATCCTTTCTGGCAGGCAATTATACTCGCCAAGTCAGCTGGGACTACGGTGGGAGTACTTTTGTCGGATCTGAATAGTCGCTTTAGGTTTCGAGGTTGATAGATAGTGAACAAATGGCCTGATCCTCGTTCCGACAGGCCAAATGGCGACGCTTCCTATCAGGTCTACTTGCTGTCGGCTACAGTCATACGTGAGAGAGCATTCCCCAATTGCGAAGTCAAGAAGGGAACTGTGGGACTCTTACATTCTAGTTGGGATATCTCCATCAGTAAGAAGACAGAAACTATTTGAAGTAATGACATCTAGGAGGTCTTGCACTTGAGAGGAAGAGTTTTAAGAATGTTAATATTAAAGTCACCAATCAGTAGAAAGCTTAGGGATTTGCTTGTGAAGCGAGATAGAGTTTTGTCAAGGGTTACAAGGAAGCTGTTAACTGAAGCTGAGGGAGGTTGATATGGACACCCGATCACTAAAGAGGCAATACGGATAAAAGTGAGTTCACAAGCTTGATCAGGCAGATTTGAGATAGGAAAGGCAGAGCATCGCAGATGACTATGAACATAAATAGCAACTCCTCCACCTTTAGAATCACATCTGCAACTGTGAAAGAGAGCATAGTTTTGAAATCGGATCGAAACTTCAGGAGAGAACCAAGTCTCAGTAAAAACCATCAGGTCTGGATGCAGATTCCATGATGTCATTTGAGGGAGGATTTCATCATTGTGTTTTACAAGACTGCGTGCGTTCATATAGAATACAGTAATTGCATCTTTTGATGCTGCAGAAAGGCATAAGTTGTTTGGCTTAATAGTTGGCAAGTGAGAGGGTAGAAAGATACTTTCACAAGAGTTAGTGTCATTCAAATTCTGGTAAGATGAAGAGATAGATGAATCAGTTGTAGACATTATTTCATGTGGAGATTCCTGGATATCTGAAAAATGCACGAATTGTCATTCATGCGTACTTGTTTCGATAGCTAAGTCACAAGCTGCTAACCTAGGGACAGGAAGAAGGGGTCGTCCATAGAAAGGACGAATGATGGCTCCCATAGGCGAACAGTGACCCTTCAGTAATTCATCAGTCAGTTTGCTGACAATGAATATAGAAAGAGCTTTGCGACTCGTGTTTAGAATTCATTTTTATTATTTTTGTTTCTCTCTGCAGTTCAGTTCTGATATGCTGCTCTACTTGTGTATCGCAGAGTTGGGGTTCGAGTCTGGGGACAAAAATACCCTTGATCGAACTTTTGGTTCTGGAGATTGCTCTGATTGTAGAGTTGGTGGCTGTTCCCATGACAGGAGGAGGATGTCAACGTCTGCCTGTCTGATTAGAGGCAGACTGAATCCGCTGTCTTCCAATGTGATCTGTCCACCGCCCAGAGGAAATGACATCTTCTAGGAGTGGATTTGCAGTTCGATTGCCATCCTTAGACGTTTTCTGAGACTGACTGGCGACGGGAGCATATACTGGAGGGTATGAACCTTGCTTTACAATAGATGCGTAATTGGCTTCTGCAACAGGAACTAGGGTTGGCTGGAATGTAGAATTTTCCATGAGTTTCGTCCAATTGTATGTGGGACTTAATGATCTACTAGAGTTTCTAATAAGATCTGTCGAATCTGAAATTTTTTGTAGTAAAATATAATTAAATTCACGCAGTTGGGCATTTTCCCACCTTATTTCTTTAGTTTCGTCAAGAAGAGAGCGGCCATCATGGATTTGTGAGTGTCCAAGATTTGAAAAATGAGTTTTGTGGTCAGCTCATTTGGATTTTCGATTTGTGAACCTTATTGGTTAAGGAGGTGAGAGAAGGAGCGATTTGTCTGCTCTGATGCGACGTCATGAGGTATGGCCTCGGATAGCCCACTCTGCCGAGTATTCATTGATGATGAGGGACGGTTGAAACAGCAATGTTCACCGTCGGAAAGACTTGAAGGATCAGCTGGGCTGGATCCTAAGTTATTTTCATGTTTCGTCTGCTTTTTCTTTGATTGCCTGTGATTTATACAACAAGGGCCCTTCCACGAGTCGATCGCTGCCTGTGACATCTTTTTCCAGGTCACTGTTGACTTATCTATGCATTTGATGCAGTACACAAGACCGCATTCCGCATTGCATTGAAGGAAGTCTTTGCATTTCTTTTTGCACAATTGGCAAATAATTTGCACTTGCGGAAACATTGTAATTAACAATAGTACACAGAATTTCTTTTGAGATGAGATTTTAAAATATACAAAATATGAAATATATACAGAAAACAGAATGATTGCTAACTGAAATACTTTTGTATTATAAACGTATCCGTGAACTTTGGTTAAGATTCTTCAGAATTCATTACAATTCATTCAACGAGTGAACTTTAAAGATTTGCTTTAGTACATTCTTAATTTAAGCATTCCTAGCAATGTTCCTAATTTAAACAACATTTAAGCAACAGTACTGGATTTCACATCACAGCAGATTAACCGGCAGAGGGTCTTTAGAAAGACACGGTCCTCTTCGTAAGAACAGGTGACCTTGCGTGCTATTATCGGACAAAAATAGTAAAGTCACCGACCTTTGGTTATCCTGCGAAGGAGTAATCCTTTCACTGAAACTTCCCAGATTCTGGGCCCCTACAGAAACGATATGAGATACCTTTTGTAGAAAGGAAGCATAAATTTCATTCGTTACAGCATCAAAACTATCTTTCAAAAACCTCTTCTCTCTTGGTAGATGCAACGAACAACACTCGCTGATTCAGGAAGTATAAAAACTTTGGAGCAGATTCATCAGAAACCATTCATTTAGCACACTTTTGCAGGAGCAAACCAACCATTCCCGCACGCGCACAGGTAGTCAATTGGCGTCAACAGATGATTAAGAGTACGGTATGCAAATATCAGTTGTCAATGACGAGTTCCTTTTTGCCATCAGATAAAAACTGTACGCTTTCCTGGGGCTTCTTGGTCGATCCCGAAGACGGGTAATCTTTCCGATTTTCAGAAAAGTGTTATTGGAGCCACAACTGAGAAAAAAAACGACCAAACCGGTGTGCTGAAAGCAACCATCTCGAAAGAATACGATGAGTGGAAGGCGAATGCAGCTGTACAAGGAAGAAATGCGGTTGAACTCCAAGGACTAGGGCAGGAAATAACGGAAAAATTCAGCGAAGAAAATTCCGATTTCCAATCAAACTATTCTGGGGCGACAATTCATGATTCTGGATTTTGGTAGTCTCTGCCTAAAAAATCGAAAGAAGATTAAAGTGGGGTGGTGCCGCCAATGCGAAGACTGTACAGCGATAAAATAAAAACAAACAAACAAAAAATTTACATTTGGTCTAACGAGTCTTGATTTACAGTTTATTACACCAACGGCAGAGGGTGAAAGTGTGGCGTAAACCTCATTAAGCCACGCATCCAGGTTGTCTCATGTCCACCACTCAGGCGGCTGGAGGTGATATCGCTGCAGAAATTATGTCCAATTGGTACCGACTGGATTCCCTCATAGGTCAGAAGGTGGTGTGACCTCCAATGAACATCATCCTGCTGTTAAGGACCGGGCAATTCGCCGTGAAATGCTTCATTTTTACCCGGTTTCCATGGATTCAAAACGATAACGCATCCATCGTGCAAACCTTGTATCTAAAAGGTTCGAGGAACATTCCCAAGATTTCCAGAATTATTATTATTACTATAAATCCGTTTACAGAACGAAAATTCGCCCATTGAACAGCCCATTGGGTAGGAGCGTGCACAGCCAATGTACATACAATTGGCATACACAGACACAGAAATTAAACGTATTAAGAGAGATGCACATTAATTACGCTATCGCAGAAACATCACTGAGAATCTGTTTCCTGCATCTTATGTTAGTGGACAACCGCTGGAAATGGAGTGTTTTTTTTTTTTTTTTATTTATTTATTTATGAAAACCCCAAACACGAGAGATATTAGAACTTGTAGTACTTAGTACAGTGCTTGGGTTGAGGTTGAGAAGTTGAGAGAAGATATTTGTTGATATTAGACTTGAATTTCTGCAGACTGTAATTTTGAGGAAATACGTGAGAAGAAAGGAGTTCAAACATAAACGAGGAAGAAAGAAAAGTTGGTTGTGTGAGTTTGAAGTTACGCAGTAAAAGGGTGTTGACTGGTTCCAGCGCGTGTTCGGGACTGTTTTGAAAGAGAGAGCGGGAATTATAGAAGCCAATTCAGAAGAACAGTGCCCATGGAAGTATCTGTAGAAGAGGCATGCAGCAGAAACAGTACGTCTATGAGAAAGCGAGTGGAGAGAATCTGTTAGAGATGAATCATTAATTAACCTAACTGCCCTCTTCTGAATGGAATCAAGAAGCCTGAGAGAGGTTTTGGGGGCACCACCCCAGATGTGGGAACAATATTCCATGGCAGGGCGGATTTGCGATTTATACAGAGTGAGCAGCTGTTTGGAAGAAAAGTAACGCCGAGAGCGAAAGAGAAAACCAAGTTTTTTAGATGCAGAGGAAGCAATGTTTGTAATGTGCTTGTGCCAAGAGAGATTAGAAGTCAGGGTCATCCCCAAAAGAGATATATCATTTTGCCTAGAAATCGGAGTGTCACTAAAGATAAGCATAGGAGCAGAAGAATCCTTTTTGCCAGATATAAGACACGACTGAGTTTTAGAAGGGTTGAAATCAACTAAAGTTGTCTTTGCCCCACTGCAGAATTACCTGGAGTTCGGCATTTAAGGAATTGGTAGCGGATATTTCGAGAAGTTGGGGATTACCCTGACTTTTTAGAAGACTATTATTTTAGAAGTTTAGAAGACTTTTATGTCAAACACGATCGAAAGCCTTTGAGATGTCAAGAGCAACTACTTGTGTTTCACCAAACCTTTCCATTGCATTAGTCCATAAATGGGTAACATAAGCCAGAATATCTCCAGTGGATCGACACTGACGGAATCCATACTGGCGATTGTTGATCTGACGGAAGGTTTCTAGGTAGTTTAAAATTTGGCGGTTAATTGATTTCTCCAATACTTTAGAAAGAGTAGAAGTAATTGCAATGGGACGATAATTGGATGGGAGGGATTTGTCACCCATTTTAGGAACTGGCCGGATATGAGCAAATTTCCAAACAGAAGGAAAAACACCATTGGAATAAGAAAGTGAAAAAAGGCGACACAGAACAGAAGCAAGTTTAATAGCAGAGGTTTGGAGGACAGGCGGAGAAATACCATCAGGACCTTGAGCTTTCTAAGCATCAAGACTGATTAAATCCTCCTGACATTCTTCTGAAGACTGTAGGAGGCATTGAATGGAGCATGTTGGGAATGGTGGGAGGTCGTTTACCAAGATCATCAATGCAGGAATTGAAAGAAAAATTAGATACTACCTGGTCAGCTTTATCTTTGGTTGAAGTGGGAATAGAACCATCTGGTTTTGATAGAGGTGGAAACAGAGATGGGCAACAGTTGTGGTCAATAACTTTGGCAAGAGACTCTTAGCCTGTTCAAAATATAGTTTGGACTGATTAATAACTGCTTTACAATTGTTGTGAGCTTTGATGTAGACAGAAAATGAAACTGAAGAATTAGAAACAAGCCAATTACGATATGCAACATTCTTCTCTTGAACAGACTTAGCACATATATTGGAAAAACAAAGTTTAGATAAAGGACGAGATTTTAAGGTGGAGTGTGGAATAAAGGACTCCATCCCTACAAGAATAATTTAACTGACACGATCTGAGCATACGTTGACATCAGAAATTTTGAAACAGTAATCTGACCAATGAAAAGAAGAAAAGAAATCTCTATCATCCCATTTTGTATTATTGTAATGCCAAAGAACAATGGACACAACAATTCTGAACAATTCTCAACAATGGTTGATAATAGCCGCAAGAGAAAATTGTAAATTTGTACGTTGCAAACCTAGAAGTAGAGAGAATATAGCTCTAATATTAAGCAGTCCAGGACGAATAAATTAGACCTCGCGAGAAAATTTGCTAAATGGCGTTAGTCAAGTCACTGCATGCCGATATTCTCGATGAAACTCTTCCAGGATTTTCTTCCTGTGTATATTATCATTGATTGTGGGATATCATTGATGTGGGAAGCAAACATTGATCTTACCCTTGCAAGCCGCACAATAGCAGGACACCTCACCCCCTGGGAGGTACAGGACCATTGGACCACATCTGATCATAGGGATATAACCCTCAGTCTGCACCGAACCCTAATTCCAAGACAGATCGTCAGATTTCTCTCGCCAAGGTATGCCATTCCCAAAGCCGACTGGGATCTCTTCCAACGGACGCTGATGATGGGAGCAGAAAACATCCGTACTGAAGGCCAAAACTTAAATGACCTCCAACAGCAGGTGACAAAATTAATCACGGACGCAGCGGACATAGCCATAAAAAAGAAACACCCGGCCCCCAGAGCTGTTCCCTGGTGGTCACCAGAACTAACTGACCTCAGACACAGAGCAAACAGAGCCCGAAAAGCATTCCAACGAGCACGCAGAACCTGGCCACAGGCGGAGGTGGATGA
Organism: Mastigoproctus giganteus; assembly: GCF_048544385.1. Classification (NCBI taxonomy): domain Eukaryota; kingdom Metazoa; phylum Arthropoda; class Arachnida; order Uropygi; family Thelyphonidae; genus Mastigoproctus; species Mastigoproctus giganteus. Next base: position 258,405,644 of record NC_143577.1, read on the forward strand.
GCTAAGGCAGAGGTATCGCGAGGCAAGAAATAACTACACGGCCAAGATTAAGCAGAAGAAAAAAAGAAACATGGGAAACTCTGGTCAGTGCAAATGGCAATGCTGACCCATGGGGAATTGTTTATAAAGTTGTCACTAACAAGCTCCCAAGAGGGGAAGTGGTTACAGCCACCGAAACTGCACCGGGAAGTTATACCAGAACCTCGAAATCATCAATTCACAACATATTAGACCACATCTTCCTACCTCAAACTGAACCCCAGACTGAGGAACAGAGAAAACTCTATGAAGAAAACTCCTCTTATTGTACCACGGCAGTCGAGCCCCCCCCCCCACTCCTTTACAATCATGGAGCTGAGCATAGCAGCAGCAAACATTAAAAACAGGAAAGCCCCTGGTGACGACAGGATTGAACCAGAGATGCTCAAAAAGGCAGTAGAGAAGATACCAGACATCATTCTAAATCTCTTCAATCGCTGTCTTTCAGAAGGCTACTACCCTACTAAGTGGAAAACAGCAAGAATAAGACTTTTACTTAAGAATACAACCAAACCCCAGGATAAGCCAACATCGTACAGACCCATAGCTTTTCTTTCTACCTTGAGCAAACTTTTTGAGCGGCTTCTATACCATAGATTAGAGACCCACTTCCAGGAAGCGAACATGATGTCGCCGAACCAATTCGGCTTCAGAAGAGGACGCTCAGCGGCAGACGCTTTGGAAAACATAATTGAGGCAGCAAAAAACTGCGACATGAAGTATTTTCTCCTCATATCAATAGACTTTGCTGGCGCTTTTGATTCACTCTGGTGGCCCGGAATCCTGGCCAGACTTCGGCGTGCCCAAATTCCAGGCTGCCTTAGATCATACTTGGATGACAGAAGGATTACAGTGACTGCTCCCTTTGCCACTCTCTCCAGGCAGGTCCACAGAGGCTGCCCCCAGGGATCAGTTCTGGGGCCCCTTCTGTGGACTCTTGTGCTGGATGAGTTCCTCAATATGGAAATCCCTAATATAAGAACACAGGCATACGCCGATGATCTTATACTGATGCTGCAGGCTAATAGCAGGACACAGCTGGAGACCCATGCAAATCAGGCCATTTCTGTTCTGCAAGGATGGGCAAATGGGAACCTACTGAACATCTCACCGGAAAAAACACATTCAATACTCCTCAAGGGCTCCCTTGATCCCAGGAGGCCTCCCCAGATCAAGATAAATGGAACAACCATTAAACTCCAAACAGAAGTCAAGTATCTTGGCGTTATCCTCGATAGACACCTCAACTTCACACCGCATCTTAGTTACCTCAGAGTAAAATTCAGGAAATATTCCGGCCTATTCGCTAGAGTTACACGCAGAGACTGGGGTCTGAAGAAAAGGGCGCTCGCCATCCTCTACAAGGCATTCTTCATCCCGGCACTAGCTTATGCAGCAGGAGCTTGGTACACTAAGGCAAGCACTGCTGTTAACAGAAGGAAATTGGAAACCATCCATCGAATAATTCTCCTCACAACAAGCAGAGCATGCTGCACGGTGAGCACCCACGCTCTCCAGGTCCTTGCGGGATGTCTCCCTCTGGACTTGGAGATTGTCGGCCGTGGGCTGCTGCACCAACAAGCCAAAGGAAGAGTAATCACACATTTGGGATACACTACGGACCCAACTCTGACTAGACCACAGGAAAAAATACGTCTTACAGACCACTTGAAAACAGTGTGGCAGAATCGATGGAATGACTCCACTAAAGGCCGCATAACTAGAAGTTTCATATCAGACATTGGACGTGTTTACCCTATTTTGCCGACCTGGTACTCTCCTGGACTTCATACCACTTACCTGCTGACAGGGCATGGCTCCTTCAGGAAGAAGCTACACGATTTTGGGATCTCGGACATAGCGCAGTGTAGATGCGGACAAGAAGAAACTTGGGAGCACCTGCTCTATGAATGTAATATATATGAAGACCTCCGTGGCCTGCTGTTTACCAAACTACGCTCCATCCTTAGAAATCAGGAGGACATAGTGCTGCAGGAAGAAGAAAACTATAAGGCTTTCACGCTTTTCGCTCAAAATCTCTTCGCGAGGCAAAGAGCACTTCCACCACCCTGAAACAAACTTCAGACTTTGGACCACCGATGGACAGAAAGAACACATGGCCATTGACGACCAGCTGAGTGATTACAGGACTTGAACACAAGTGGTGGGGACGACCTACAGCAGCTAAAAGACAACTGAGTCCTAACTGGATGCGACCAAACACTGGGACCTAGATGTAGTTGGCCTGTCACGTGCAGGTGACGCATTCTGGCCTCTGCATAGACTAAGTCCACCACCTGGAGAGTCAAAGTGAACGACTTAGATTGCAGCCTTGCTGCCAACTAGGCAAATGGCGACCCAGGTCCGACACCTTTCCGGGCCTGCTTTATCTCCTTTTCCCGGCGGGGGTACACCCCTGTCTCCTCCTCTCCCTGCAAAACCCACTTTCCCTCTGGTGTGGCATGGGCATGCCCACTGACCATTTGGGGGCCACCTCCTCTATCGGTCCCTTTCTTCTTTTTCTGCCCTCCAGCCTTCCTTCTCCCCACCCAAATCTGTCTACCTTCACAGCGCACAGCCCCACATGTCAAAATTGTAACTACACCAAATTTGCTTGCCCAACCCTTTTTGGCCAAAAATAAAACTCATCCAGCGCACAATCCATTCTCGCTCTTAAGGCAAATCTCTATGACCAAACAAAGCACCAACACCGATTAAAGCAATGTTTTTTTTTTTTTTTTTTATAGGTCCTAGCCATTGAAATCTGAGGAAAGTAGGTGGCAGGACCTGCCAGAGTACTGATTCCTTACTGGTAACACCTGGCTAGCCTCCACGTGGCACGGTATGGGCAACGTCGGGTCCCATCAGGGGCGCGATGGCCAATAAGCCAGATGAACGATGGGCACAACAGACTACACTATACATTGATCTCAACCTTTCAACAAAAGAAGACAATACGCGCCTCAGACGCCTGTACCTGGAAGACTGGCAGGAGGAATGGACTGCCTCCACTACAGGAAGAACTACTTTTCTCTTCTTCCCTGAAGTAGAAGAATTCAACAAACTCTGTAAACCCTGGCTTTGTCCAAACTTATACACAATGTTTATTCTCTCCGGACACGGCAGTTTAAATTCCAGGCTGTTTTCCTTCAATTTGACTGCGTCTCCAAACTGTAGTTGTGGCTCTTTGGAGACTGTGCAACATATCATTTTTGACTGCATACAATATGCAGATCTAAGAATGCAGTTACAAATTATAACAAATGTATACTCACCTAGTGACTTACTATTACTAGTTGAGTCACTGGAGTCCTTTACTGCTCTCTCTACCTTCGCAGAGAAAGCTTTCTCTCGTAGGCTACGAATAATAAACTCTGGAATACAAACCTAGCTCTAGGTGCAATGGGTGGACTGCGTTCTGGAAATAATACAAAACATACTGTAAATAACAGATTTTCTATACTTTTAATACTCACAAAAAACCTTTCTCTAATGCTGAGCACCCACACTCCGGCCAGGATTCAGCCCTGCGAGTGCTGTGGACATGCACCCTACTTACTTAATTAGCACCACAACCATATATATGCCATAGTATTAATATGTATTTTGTTTTTCTTCCTTTTTATATATATTAATTTTCTCAACTACCTTGTGAATTGGGGGTGTGCCCTTCCAGGTCAGGATTGGGCCCTGCGGGATAGGGCACACAACAATATTACAGACACAACTGTCGTTATTATCATTTAAAATATTATGTTTTTTTTTTGTTTTTTTTATTATTATAGAGAAAATATAAGGGCCCTAAGGCCACACAAGATAGTAGAACCTGGCTGCCTCCTCGTGGCTAGGGACGGGAGCGGGGGATTGGGACGCAATTGTCCAGGCCGCCTGCTGCTAAATGCCAGTGCCAGCTACACACAACACGAACAACACATCACACACACTAAAACAGAGTAATAATTAAAACTAACTTATAAATATATATCGGCAACGCGTGTTTTTTTTTTTTTTTACCTACTCAAAATTCAAAATTCTTTTCAAAATTCGTCTTTTTTTTTTTTTTTTTTTTTTTTTTTTTGTGTGTTCGACTATATTCACCGCAGCTGGCAATAAAAATCGCTTAAATAACGGCGGACATAGGGGAAACCCTGGACACCGCCAGTAAAGTACAAAAACACTATGAAGAAGACTACACTATACACGATCCACAAACTTTAAATCTCTGGCTTGACAGGGTACTGTCACTCGATGCAGAGAACACCGCGGAGATGGGAGAAATCCCAGGAGCCGCAAGACCCTCAACATACCAAATACCAAATACCAAATACTAGCATTGATTGGCTTATTACCATGCATTTTCAGAGTGCAGAAATATTCAACTCTTTGCTGGGAACACATCTGTGAAGCACGGTGAGTTGACTTATATCGTTGATTATGTCGCTCTGTAGGTTATGTTGTTGTTATTTGGTTTTTAGGAGCATTAGCAACTAAGGCCATATTGTTCCCGCTCTGTAGGGATGGATACTTGAGGTTGAAATTAAATCCTTCGCCTTGGGGGATTCCGACCTCTTAGTAATTAGTTTTGCAAGCGTGATTTAGATTTCAATAATTTTTCTTTCCGCGGGATGACGTTCGTGTTAGCATGCAGCTTAGATGTACGGATGGTGAATGATAGCGATTCGATCTGATTCTGCTGATCGAGTACTCGACACCCAGGGACTTCGTAAGAATACTAGATAAAATAAATAAATAAATATTCTGTTTATACTCCGGGATGACCAAATGATCAGAGGAGTTCACAAGATAGACAAAATACAAGAAACAGCACCGTATTCAGCAATAACGGGCTTGAACCCCGGTCACTCAAGGCACGTGTACTTATGCACCCGCGCGCCTGACCACTAGGCTACGGCGGCCTATAGATGGGGATAAGGACCATATATCGGAGGAGTATAAAGGGATGGGCGGGAGGCATCTTTCAGTGTATTTACATATCCAGGATCTATTTCGAGATCCAGTCAGGTCCTGGAGGATTTTGGGGAAAGTTGCGCAGGGTTTCTTTTTTAGTATAGATGAAATGCACCCGAAACGTAAGGTTTTCATCTCAAGAGAAGAATATGGAGGTTCTTGAGGAAAAAAATTAATGAGTTGGTTGCCTCCAAAAAGAATTAAAAAATATTTACAACTCATTTTCTGTCGAAGACTTCATCCACCAAACTTGAACGTTTAAAATTTAAATAAAACTGCAGTTGTTGTCCTAATTTATTGACCAAGCTTCGGCTATGGTCTCAGTAAGACAGAAAAATTCTGCGTTTTGGAGAGAATTTTGTCACAAAAATACTAATGATCGTGCATCAACCCAACTGCTTGCTTTGACTGTTCAAATTAAAGGATCGGACAATTGAAGTGAACTTCTGCAGTTCCTTTCCTTTTTCCCCTTCGTTTTTCAAGGCATTAATTTAAAATTTCAGCTTTTCCATTTTTCCCAGCTAGCGCCGTAAATTCTGTTTGATTCCGGACAGGATCTAATCCCATTTGTCTGAATTATCGGTATATTGAAATTTAAACCCTATTAACAAGAGGTCTTGGAGAAAAATCCTTCCTGCAAAGGCCTGAAGGGAACGGTGGATATGGTTGACGTGAACTGTTGAGTTTTCCCGTAAGAAATATTATGGTTACCTTTCACACTACCATTTCTACCTCAGATATTTAGGTACCAGCCCGAGATTCAATGATATTCTTTGTCTCACTTGTCGAGAGAGAGAGAGAGAGAGAGAGAGAGAGAGAGAGAGAGAGAGAGAGAGAGAGAGAGAGAGAGAGATAATCTTTATTGTCCTTCACGCCCATAACGCCATGGGTTTACAGCCTCCCGAAACTTCCGAGAAAATCGAACAATTATTTACAAAAAAAAACGTACAAACAAAAACATATTTTAAAACAAAGGAGGGAACTCCTCAAGAGAGTTAAATCTGTTTGAGCTGGCGTAACATCGAGATAAGAGCACCAGCTCAATCAGACAGGAACAGATGCAAGGTACACATCAGTAATTGTTCATTAGTCCTGCTAGTCATAATTTTTTTCCGGTAAGTCTGGTCAACAGCGAATTTGTTCAGGTCGGCGTCAAGTGCCTGGGTTTGCTTCACCATCTGCTGAGGAAGGAACCTGTCCGAGAGACACAGTCGTGCTGAATGCGAGTAGAGCTCGGGATTGGCCCTAAGGGCAGCAGAGGGGATCCTCCAGCCACAGGTATCCCAGAATGAAGGTGTTGCCATTATGCCTGTTATCATCTTGACTGTTGCTAGGAGGGGTTGGTCGTCGACTAAGGTGGGAAGCCGTGGAATCCCGAGAGAGTCGTCAAGCTGCGTGGTACGAATCAGAGCTGGAAGGTTGTGCTTCCTGTTGGCCCACTTTAGCAGCCAGAATTCTGCGGAAAAGAGTGGTTTCTTTATTGATGGTGCCTCTGAGGCCCGAATTTCACCAGCATAGAGTAAAGGTGGAAAGATAACTGATCTTATATACCTCACGGTTGTCTTTTTATCTCTGATATGAAGGAGATGCTGTTTTGCTATCCACCGGAGTCTTGAAGCACGTGTGAGGAGCATGTCTATGTGGGCGTTGAATCGAAGTTTGGAGTCGAATACAACGCCCAGATCACGATGGCTGGATGCAATTGGGATGAGGGTGTTGCCGACCGAAGGCTGGAGAGAAGAAGGAGTTTGCTTCAAAGAATACACCATGAATTCGGACTTAGCAAGATTTATCCTGAGCCCAAACTGGCAGAGTTAAGATATGACTGCGGTGAGAGTGTTGTTAATTTCCGCTTTTACCAGATCAAGGTGTTGACCGGGGATGATGGGAGTGAGAGTCTTGATATCCTACGCATAGCTCAGTAGACATTGGGAATGTGCAACCAGTCGGAAGACAAAAGATGAAAACAGAAGGCCCGAAAGGACCCCTCCTTGTGGAACTCCTGCGGTGACGGATCTTGTAAGGGTGCGATCTCCTGTATGAACCTTTATAACTCTGTTATGCAGAAGAGAGGAGATGAACATAGTATGTTCCCTGTGATCTGGAAGTGGCATTCCAGGAGAATGAGCAGTTGGTTTACTTGGACGGCATCAAATGCAGCCTCAATGTGTAAGTAAGTAACAGCTAGTTCGTGCCTTTTCTCGAATGCTGACAAGATAGTATTCGTGGTCGCTAGCAGATTGGTGATCGTTGATCTGTTTGGAAGGGAATAGTGAATTTGGGTTGGATTGCTGGGCAAGATCTGCTTTGTGAGGATGGGGAGTAAGATCTTCTCCAGGAGCTTCAGCAGGTTGGTGGAGTTGGAAATGGGTCGGAAGTGTTTAGGTTTCGATAGCGACTGAACTTTAGCTAAAGATTTGATGAGATAGTTTTTCCACTGATGTGGGAAAATCTGGTTCGAGAGTAACTGGTTGAAGATAATTAAAAGTGGCCGATTAATGTATTGTAAGCATGAATTGGGGAACTCCATCATCATCGGTGGTTGACGAGGCAGGGAGAGAATTGATGGCTACGATCAGCTGTTGTTTTGCGATCTGAATGTTTTGCGAGCTATTGTTTTGCGTGCAACACATCTTGCTGGGTGGGCTCTGTTAGTATAGCCAGATCTGAGTTTGTCATAGGATTACGGTTAAATCTTGTGACGAAATCGAGCCACAATTCAGGTCAAGTTGCAAAGAAAAATGAAGGTTCACTATCTTGTATCGAATTTTTCCTTTAGCCAGATCTCGGTTAACGTATAATTTGATTGCCTCAGATTTCAGGCGATTAAATTGAGCCCGTGCCCTTGAATAAACGATGCGATCATTGACATTTTGCGACTGTTTCCATGTGCGATTGAGCTGTTGATTCAGCTGGAAACTCATTTTGAGTTCTGAATTCCACCAAAGTCTTGTATACGGACTGATTGTGATTTTTTTAGAGGCAGCATATTTGGCAACCGTTTTGATCCAGTTTGTGAGAATGTTCACAGCTAGCTCTGGGTCACAAGTCTCTAAGGCCACCCAGGGAATGAGAGAGGCGGCTCTGATGCACTTATCTACATCAAGTAAGTTGGGACTAGTGATGTCAACCTTTTTGTTGTCTTTCTGGCTTCTAATTTGGGGGCTGGCAGATATGCAGTCACATGTATTGGGACATAATTAGGGTCAAATGACGTTTCTGCAATGTAATCAAGGGTGCAAGGGACAGAGGCTAGAACTAGATCTAAGAGGTTATTCCCCCTGGTTGGAGCTTCATTAATAAGTTGTAGATCAGCACATCTCAAGTGTGCCAGAAGATCCTTTTCAGATTAGATAGCTGAGGAGGTAAATTGAAATCACCACAAACTATGCGAGAAGCTGTGGGATGCAGCTGATTGATTATCCAGTTGGAAACTTCAAGGATGATTTGCTGGGAAAGCGTTGGGGTTATATACACCACACAGACGTCAAACGTCACGAAATTGTATCCTAACGTAATGGGGATTGCTTCATAATTGGGGAAGTTGCTGGATTTATTATCGAATAGCTTGAAAGCGGATTTCTTGTAAAATATTGCGACGCCTCCACCCTTGCGTGCAATCCGAGATGTGAATACGACCCCATAATCAGATGGGGTAGCTGCCGCTAGGAATTCTTGATTATCATTGAGCCAGGTTTCGGTGATGGCGAGCAGGTCAAAATATCCGGGGAGCAGAATAGTAGTCCTAAGACTATACACATTCTGATAAAAGATGGTGCAGGAAGGTACTCTAGGTACTTTGATGCGGACAGGTGGTCTCTGACATGGCACTACTCGATTCAGCAGGGTGTGTCTAGGATTGACCAGCAGAGGGATCGGCATATTGGTGTTCTGGTTGCGGTAACGAGATCTGGGATTGCTATGAATCAGGGTACCATTGGTGGGAATCCTTTCCATTACTTCTATATCGCTGCCCTTTATGCCAGAGATATGGCATAACAAGAGCTCCAGCAGGCCAGATTTAAGGATTGAAGAGTGCTTCAAAATCTGCATCAGCTACATCGATCTTAAAGGAGGCGTAGGTGGGATATTTCGTGGATAGCTTGGTGACTCTACCATTCATTTTGAATGCAGCAAGAAGGTTTTCCACATCATCAGCTGTAGTAGCAGGGGACATCCTACTAATGAAGACATTACGCATCCGCTTGTCCATCGTTCCAGTGTTCGCAATTTGCATCTTGCTGAAGTGCAGATTGGTTCCTGTAACTTTAAGATTGGGGCTCAGTTCTTTAAGAGTTGGATTACGGGTCAGTGTTCTTTGTTCTTTTGTTCCTTGGCTTGCAATCATTGCATACGTTGTAGTGTCTCTATGGGTCTTTACCTTAGATACAATCGTAGTCCCTGTATAATGGTTACCTCTCACGTTGTTTGAGGTGGAGCCACAATTGCGATGTATTTCAAAAGCCAAAACATTATCCAGTTTCGAGAGCGAGAACCCCATATCTGAGTTTTGTGATCGCGAATAGGTGCAATTTGGAAGGTTCTGCTCTTGATGACTTCTTTGGATCTTCTGGGAGGCAGTATTTCCTGAGTATCCGTTGGCATCTGCTGTGATTTCAGCATATACTGGTCTAGTGCTGCGTTCAGGGCACACAACTTCAGACTCACATGTTGTAACAATGGGGGATGGAGAGGGGTCATGTGGTAATAAAGATGTGGTGGTTTGGTAGGAGCTCTCGGTTTCGCATGAAAGTGTCCGTCAGGAGGATGCTGCTGATGATGGTTACTTTGAACAGCAAGATCACAAATAGATTGCTTCAGGTCATCAAAGTTTTTCCCCAACACCTCCAATGTTTTGTGTATGCATTCATTGTGTTCTCCTAGTCGCTTGTTTTCAAGCAGTAGGTCTGCGAGGATATTATTAATTCGGGATAGCTTCATACATAGAGTTGTCTCGATATTTGTGAGGAGCGAGACCAAGAATGGACTTTGTTCGAGTGACGCTTGATTAACTATTGCGGAGATCTCTGTTGATAGGATGATGAGTTCTGAAAGGCAGTTTTGTTCTGCCAGTAATGAGTCAGCGGTCAATTCCACATGTGAATCTGACGATCTGTTTTTCCGTGTCTACCTCAGGTTCGGGTTGGGTCCTGTGCTCAGGTGAATCCGAAATTTGGTTAAAGTCGTTGTTAAAAGTATCACCAGGTCTTTTTCATTCTCCACTTCCACGAGTGTAGTACCACACAGTTAGTACGTTTCTCTGCGGTTACTTCTACCTATAGGCAGTATTTTGCATTTGTTAATGTTACACTTCAGTTGCCACTTTTCAGCACATCTGCCCAACTTTTCTAGATCCTGTTGCAGTTACACACTGTCATTGCTGTCATTAACAACTCTGCCAACCTTTGTGTCATCTGTGTACTTGGACATTAAGCCCTATACATCTTCATAAATATGTGACTGGGTCCAATTGCCTGTGATCTGCCTGCTTTTGATAAATAAATCTTTTTGTCCAGTTCTGCAACCGAACTGAGTTTTGATTTCCTCAGCAACAACAGTGCGTTCGTCCTTCTAAGAAATGGGTGTCTAGTGAGAAGACCGGCATCTTGGGTACGACCACCTCGCTGTTGAAATACGCTAGTTTAATCAACACATCAGATCATGATCTTCGGTAATTTTTTTGCGTCCCTGTTCTGACGACCCTCTTCCTGTTCCATTTCGATCACGGTGGTTTTGTGTTTTTAGTTATATTCAATGTGCATTCAGTCGAGGGGAATCTTCACCGTTCTAACTCCATTACTTGACAGAAGCTCTTCTGACCAACTGCTTACGCAAGTGTCTTCTCCTGCTATCTTCCCATAATCAACGCCTCTCGATATTGGGCGTCCATCCTCGATTTGGGCTTTGTCTGCTCCTCTTTTTTTTATATCTATTTTCTGTCCAGGACTCTCTGAAAAGCCAGGCCAGGAACTCAAAATTTAAACGTGAGTGCCAAATGGGGCTGAAGACCTCTTTTTTATTATTATCTTTATTTTATCCTAAGAGACACCCGCTTACGGCTATTAACCGGGGGGTTCACATTCAGATATACAAACATAAGTTATATACATAGTTATCCATTTATAATTTATACATATTGTTGTGTTAATAAATTATACAAATTATACATGGTCTAATTAATCTCTCTCTCTCTCTCTCTCTCTCTCTCTCTCTCTCTCTCTCTCTCTCTCTCTCTAGATATATATATATAGAGGAATTTATTGTAGCTTAAACACAGAGCGTACAGATAAAGTAGAAATATATGAGCTTTCGGCTATATGGTAGCCTTCGTCAGAATTAAAATACATAAAATTCATGTATTTTAATTCTGACGAAGGCTACCATATAGCCGAAAGCTCATATATTTCTACTTTATCTGTACGCTCTGTGTTTAAGCTACAATAAATTCCTCAATGAATCCAGAGCGCCTAGGCCTGTTTCGTTATATATATATATATATATATATAGAGAGAGAGAGAGAGAGAGAGAGAGAGAGAGAGAGAGAGAGAGAATAAGCATAATTTGTAATTTTACAAGGAATTAGAAAATGTTCACATCTACACCACTATTTACAGCGAGATAACAGAAAGACAAGACGTCCAATATGAACATAACAGGAGAGTGGAGAGCATAAACAGTCCCGACCAGTTCATTCTTCGTTTCCTGTTTTGTTCTCATCTGTGGGCTTCACTCAACATGTATAGGTGGAGTAATGCATTTCGAAACGTTTCAGACCTGGACCTCTTCTCTGTGCAAAGCCCTTCTGGGTCTGCTTGAAGATCGTTGTAGATCCTAATGGTGTTCAAAGGAAAAAAAATCGCCGAAGGCTTCCCAGCTGTGTGAGTGCGCTACTGAGTGGAGGGGATGGTGTCCTATTCGCCCACCTTTGCGTCATACGGGGCCGAGTGAGCAGGTAGTCAGTTTTCGGCGAGTCGAGTCTCCCGGTCAGCAGTTTTTTTTTTTTTATTATTTTTTATTATTATCATCAGTTTATTTCTCTTATGAGAACACCCGGTTACAGCCACAGGCTAGAGGGTGAACATACATATACAACTATGTTACAAAACATACATCTATGTTACAATTATAAAATACATGAAATACATAATATGTGATTTATAATTATCTGGAATATTTGAGTTATTAATTACTCGCAAAGGCTTTTACTACTTAACTACCGTAAACTGGTAAGAACATAATACCGTGACAATTGAAGCATACCTTCTGCTTAAACAGACACAAGTGGGAGTTTCACCGTATTTACATAAACACAAATATTTACAGCCAAACAACGTACAGCATTTGAAACAACAGGAATGACCGCGATACAGTAAAATAAAAAATTTGAAAGTTCAAATTTCCAGCAGTCGTCTTCTTCTGTGGGATTAGAGTTGTGTAGGTAGGACAATCCTGACATCTATTTCTTGATGAGGTCGGGTTTCCTACAGCCCAGTGGCTCGTGTCTGGCCGAACAAGGTGCTGAAACTGTATCCTTACATCTGTATTTGCGAGTAAGAGTTTCTGAGAACTTCCTTTCTGTGGGATTTGCAATTGCAGAGCTTTTCAGGATTGATGTTGAGGTTGTTGAATAGCTGGATGGTGTTTGCTGGAAAGAATCTGCCGAGGCTATCCAACTGCGTAAATGCCGCTTTCAGTTGTGGTTCTTATCTGCAACTCGTCTTGGTTTTTCGCCGGGTATTTTTATCCACTCTCGGGCTTTCGGTGCGTCCAGTCGTCCCGTTAAAAGCTGAGCGAGGTTCATTATGTTCCTTGACGTGATTATTTGTCTCCAGGGTGTGACCTCCAAATTGGAGTATAGTATAGCTCTTGAGATGGTAAAAGGCTTAGCTGAAATTCTGTTCAGCCATCTCAAGAGCCAGTATTCGAGTCCTAGAAAGGCTTTGATACTGCATTCGCATTCGGGATTTGCATTCGGGAGCTGAAGACCAGATTTGTGCCGCGTATAGGGGAATAGGAGTAACACATCTGTTGATGTATTGCTTCATCAGACCGGGGTCTCTAATACCGGTGAGCTCCTGCCTGGTTACCCAAAGCGCCGCGTATGTTTTGTTGCGGATGTATGCGAAGTGCGGGCGAAAGGTTAGGCCTTCATCCCACTTGAGACCAAGATCAACGTGTGTCTGTGCCTTTTGGACGAGGATGCCGTTCACAAATATTTCCATTTTGTTTGGCTTTATTTTATTTGTGAAAGTCATATGTGCCGTCTTTTTTCCATTCAACTGCAGCCCGATACAATCTAGGTACTCTTGAAGTTCTTTTATTTTAGTATTAGCCACTTGGTTGTGGTAGTCAGCTGATTTCTGATCTCCTGAGGTAATAAAAAATTTTATATCATCGGCGTATGTGATGAAGTGCTTCTTGTTCTGGGCTAAGAAGGGTTCGAGGGCTATGGCAAAAAGTGTGGCAGACAATACTCCTCCTTGCGGGACACCTTTATCAACCTCATACGTTGCACACATGTTTTCGTTTGTCACCGCAATTTGTCTGCGCCGAAGAGTGCTCTTTAATAAATGGAGGGCATTTCCTGTAATGTGAAAGTAGTCCCGCAGAATGACTATGAGAGCTGGGATGGATATGTTATCATACGCGGCTGCTACATCTAAAAAGACTACGTCCACCTGCTGCTTGCTGTTTAGTGCTTGCTGGATCCTTAGCAGTGTCCCCATGAGGTTGGTGATGGTCGATCTCTGTGGAAGTAGTGAGTGCAGGTATTCTGGCCTGTGCTTAAAGCAATGCTCGATAATGGTGTGCAGGATTGTTTTTTCAAAGATTTTTTGCAATGAGCATCCGATAGCGATTGGTCTGAAGTCTTTTACAGATTTTGGGTTTTTTATTTTGGGGATAGGTTTTACAAAATAGCTTTTCCACAGCTTCGGGAAGTTCTCCTCCATCAAAATTCTCTGGAATATGTGTAGTAGAACATCGATGATGTAACAGCTACAGATTTTGATCATAAATAGTGGGAAATTATCTGGCCCAATCGTTGCTTTATTTGGGAGGCTGTCGATTGCACTTTTTAAGTTCTCTCTGCTAATACTCATTTCCTTTAGATGTTCATTGTTAGTGACAATCCGATTACTATTGATAGACTCCTTAAACCCCTTGATTACATCTTGTATCCTGTTATTGTTTGCTTCGCTGTCAATTTGGTTTTCCTTGAGGGGTGTTCCGAAAGTGGCTTCGGTCCATTCCTTAAAGGATGCCTCAGTCATTTTATGCGCGAGGTTTTTTTTGCTGACAATTCTTTTGCCTTTTTTTAGTTTTGCTTTAGCCATATCTATGTGTGCCCGTTTCTTCTCCTTCATGAACCGTGCTCTTTCATGTTTGTACCGGGTGTGGTCCTCTGGATGCCTAGTTCTTTCCATTTCCTGAACAATTTTTGCTTATTTTTGAAGATTGCTTTCAACTGTGAGTTGAACCAGGGCTTTGCCCTGTCTGATAATTTAATTTGCTTAGATGCTCCTTCTTCAGCCATATGCATGAGTGATTGTGAGAGCGCTGATAAGGCATCATCAGTGCCCAAAACGTATAGGTTTTGCCAATTATATGCCATCAGATGTTTCAGAATGACGTCACTTTTAATATATTTTGATGAGAAAATTATCTTTGTTTCCCTTTTTGGATGCGGTTCAGTTTGACGGATGTCCCGGATTCTTCTTAAAGTGGCTTCGCACGTGAGCGGTTGGTGATCCGAAGTGAATTTCATGTAGCTATTCCTCAACTTTATATCTGGGGTATTGTGGTATATGAGATCTAGGCACTGAGTTCCTCTTGTTGCTGGTGTTTTCAATTGGATCATGTTTAAAGCTTTCATTGTATCGTCCAACTCGCCTTTTGCCTCCCGATGTTTTGGTAGTGGCATATTGAGGTCCCCCATTATGATTGTGTCTGTGTTCGTGCTCAGATTTGAGGTGAGCCACGTAAGAAGCTCGGCTCTGTTTTCTTTAGTTTTGCAAGAGTGACGATGTTCTTGGTGACAATTATGTGAGACTAAGGCGTGACATCCAAGTTGGCATATAAAATGGCTCTTGAGATTGTAAATGGCTTCGTAGTGGTCCTCTTTAATGATCTCAGCATCCAGTATTCTAAACCCAGGAAAGCCTTGATGGTAGCATCTGGGGAAGAACACCAAATCTGAGATGCGTAGAGAGGGATGACGCATCTTAAAATATATTGTTTAACAAGGTCAGGGTTCCTGATACCTACCAGTTCCTGTCTGGAGGTCCATAGCGCTGCGTAAGTTTTCTTTTTCTTTTTTTCTGAACCTTGATCCTGCGATTTTAAAGGGATGGAGGGGGGAGTTGGCATCTTATCTCCAGGTCGACAATCACGATTCCGGGAACAACTAGGTGCGAAGAAACAAAAAAGCCGCTTGAACAACCCTGTGATTCGATTCGCCAAGTAAACAAATGAATCTGTCGCCACCAGAGGGAGTGGCAAAATGCGAACATCGCCTTGGGACACGAGAGAGAGAGATGTTCTCAAAAGTCAAACAAGCATCTCGCGGTGTTCGCTGGAATCCAATTGAGGAACGATTTTTCCGGAGAAGCAACCACGCTCGACGAGGGAGTTCGCCGGGGGAAATGAGCCGTGTGGAGGAGACGCACGCGGAGAGGGGGATGCTATCGATCCCGTGTGGCACTCTGGCCAAATATTGGTGAGGGTGAAGAGAGAGAGCGCGCTAAGCAGCGGAGGAAAAGAAGGACGGCTGGCTGCAGATAAGACCGTTAGAAATGCGTGGATCCCGCGAGACATTCGTCAGTGGACGACGTTAGCAGTACTGTACTCCGATAACACGCTCTGACGGAGGAAGGGCTGCCGCGAAGAGTCCCGTGCCATTTGAGACGGAAATCATTTCGTTTTTATCCGCCCTTTAATAAGCGATGGTTGATAAGAACGATCGAGCAGTTAGTCGTCACGAGCCGAAGAAAGAGCGAAATGAAGAGTCCTTAAATAGGGAGCGGCACAGGGGAGAAAAGGGGGAGGAGAAGATAGTGCAACGGACACAATAACTCGGACCACCGAAGCGTGTCTGCGTTTAACGTCATTATCGAAAATGGTGCGCTTGCGCTGTTTGAATTAATGTAAACTTAAAACAGAATTGGAAGAAAGCAAACAGATCGAGAAGACCGCAACCATCTTGAGCGCCCCAAGTGGAACTTCTTCTTCGTGGTCATGGGAACGAGGCGAAGATCAAAGTAAACGCTACATCTGAGCACGCGCAGTATATCTCGTCAGCCTATCTCGTTTCTATCTGTTCTCGATAACCCACAATATCCGGGGAAAGATCGGGGGAGCGAAGAGAAAATAAAACAAAATGAATCCACTCGGAGTTAAGAAATTACTGTCGGGTGGAGGTCAACAGTACGATGGAAGGTCAGAGGAACGCTGGCGTGGAAATTATTGATCGGAGGGACGGAGACAACGATGAGAGCAAACAGCGAGAGGAAATGAGACCTCGAGCGTGTGTGTGTGTGTGTCCGCGTTTACCAGCTAAACGTGCATCGTCTGAGCACCATCTGACGTCAGTAACGGCCAGGGCAGTCCGAGAGGTCACCCGCCTTGGTCGAAGGTGCCGAAAATGCCTTTCATTATTTATCGATTTTAATGAGTGGTGGATCAAGCGGGCATCGCGTGTCTATAAATTCGAATCCCGTCAATAAAGATAGAATTGCTTTGGTCCCTTTGACCGCAGGCCTAAAAGTTATTGGGTCTCGGGGGTGGACAGCGAGAAAATCGGGTTCTCATAGCAACTAAGGCTATGAGAAAATCTCATAGCCTTAGTTGCTTTTGCGCTTCACACAAACACACGCGCGCTGGAGTGAAACACGGCTCTGAATGACACTGGCAGGAAACTGCCTCAGGAAATGTGCATCGACATCAGATTTGCTGAGGAAGTTACTCAAAAAGCGCAGAATTTCACGCACATTCAAAAGGCACGTGGAAAGGGCGGCTCCAGTTCAACTCCGCCTCGTATCTCTGTGAAGAACAGGACCGCACCATAAAAGGACCAGAAATGTGCATTCAAAAGAAAGTCCCCGAAGAGTGAACGGAATCCGAAAGGCTTTAACGCAAAACGCGTGTTTTTGCTCCTACAAATGCATACTCTGTTCCTTCCTGCACCCACACACGCAGTACGTATTTGGCCCACAGGTGGCACCACCAACTTCCGCAAATCGATTAAATTCGGAAACATTTCCTGCAGGTTTTGGAGTGAACTCAATCTGCGTTTTATTTTTAGGGTACGTAGTCTAACGAAGGGCCCTTATCATGTCACTCGGTTGTCCGTCTGTCCGTCGGTCTGTTACAGCATTGTTTCTCTGGAACCACTCAACCTTTGACTCGAAATTTTGCACGGGTTGTAAATCATGTGGGCCATATTGATCGTTAAATGATGTGGGCATAACGCCATATTGATCGTTGTTGGCAAAAATTTGTCTGAGAAATGGGGGTAAATGCGGGGGGGACCAAAATGTTGTCTGCAACCTATAGTTTAGTATACACCGTTGGAAAGAGCCCAACGAGTAGGCTTAAAATATAATTTTAAAAAATATATTTTTAAAATTAAAATTGGCGACGCCAGACAGGAAAATGTGAGCAATTTTCGTGTCCCCCCCAATCTATTTCCGTCGCTAACGGAATTAAAAATTTAAAAATCACATTAGCTACGCGTACTTCTACTCTACACCCACACTTCTGTCTCCCCTCCCAAAACGTTTTCTACACAGCCTATTACCCCAGAGATCCAAATCTAATACACCAAAATTACTGCCCGAACTATTAGACCCCTAGAGAAACTCATTCAGCAAAAAACCCCACTCAATGTTTAAAGAAATCGTATTATTAAGCAAACCGCGAATAATTTTTATTTTATTTTATTTTATTTTTTCTTTTAGGTCCTTGCCAATGAAATTAGTATTAGTATTAGTATTAGTAACGGCCACATGGTGCAAGAAAGCCTATGGCTTATACTGCACCAGCCAAAAAAAAAAAAAAAAAAAAAAAAAAATACGAACAAAACAATGATATAAACAAAAATTAAATAAATAAATAAATAATAATAATTAATAAATAAATAAAAATAATAAAATGAAATAAAAAATAAATAAACAGGAAATTAATCCTATCATCCTATGCGTTTCCCTTACCCGAAGGTACTATCCAGATGACCTTTGAATTTCCCCAAACTGTCGGCCTCTACCACCCATGAAGGCAACTTATTCCAGTAATTTATAACTCGCTGGCTAAAATAAAACTTCCTGCAGTCCAATCTAAACATTTCCCCCCGTAACTTGAATTTATGTCCCCTAGTTCTAGCATCATTTATAATCTTGAAAATTTCGTCCTCATTCATTTTACTGATGCCTCTCAGAGCCTTAAACACCTCAATCAAATCTCCTCTAAGGTGTCTAGTTTCCAAACTCTGCAACCCACATATTCGAAGTCTTTCTTCATAAGGACGCCCTTTTGCCGATCTCACCAGGCGAGTTACCCTTCTCTGCACCCTTTCAAGAAGCTCGATGTCTTTCTTTAGGTGCGGTCTCCATACTTGAACACAGTATTCCAAGTGTGGTCTAACATAAGCCTTATATAATGGGATTATCACGTCCCTATCTCTACTTGCAAAAGCTCGATAGATCATCGATAGGACACCATGGGCCTTCCTTGCAACCTGTTTACAATGCTCAGAGAATTTCATGTCTGACCGTATCGTAACACCCAAGTCCCTTTCCTCCAGTACTGGGTTCAGTTGAACTCCACCAAGTGAATAAGTTATTTTGGGATTACTGTTTCCCAGGTGTAATACCTTACACTTTGTTGGATTAAAGCACAGCTGCCATTTTTCTGACCATTCCTGAAGTCTATCTAGGTCTCTCTGAAGAAGCTCAACTTGACAGTGATCATTAACTACTCTACCAATTTTAACATCATCTGCAAATTTAGACATCACGCCCTCTATCCCTTCATCAATGTCGTTTATGAAAATTAAAAACAACAGTGGTCCTAATACTGATCCTTGGGGAACCCCACTTCTTACATCAACCCAATCTGAGGAATAGCCATTTATCACAACCCTCTGCCTCCTGCCCTGAAGCCATCCTTCTATCCATCTAAGGATTTTCCCAGTGATTCCAACCTGTTCTAGCTTATAAAGCAACCGCTCATGTGGGACTGAGTCAAAAGCTTTGCTGAAATCTAAATAAACAATGTCGAAATTATTCCCTAAATCCAGCTCGTGAGTGACCCTTTCGAAATAGCGAACCAGATTTGTTAATGATGATTTTCCCTTTACAAAACCATGCTGAGTATCCTTGAGAATTTCAATTCGATCCAAATGATCCTGAATTCCACCCTTGATCATTGCCTCCATGATTTTCCCTACTACTGAAGTCAGACTGACAGGTCGATAATTTCCCACTTCACTTTTAGAGCCACCCTTATGTATGGGAGATACATTTGCACTTTTCCAATCCAAGGGAATCTCCCCAGAGTCTAGTGATGCTCGCATAACCAGCCTCAGTGGTTCAATGCACTCGCTTGCCGCCTCTCTCAAGATTATAGGGTATATTCCATGAACTCCAGGAGCCTTACTGGTCTGTAGGCTTGAAAGTTTTTTCATTAAATAATCTTGCGAAATTTCAATATCATTAATTACATATTTTTTAACTTCGCTCCCACAATTTCCCATTGCCACAAAAGGCTTTTCATTTGTAAATATCGATGCAAAATAACTGTTGAGTTCATCTGCAACGGCAGCTGGTGTATTTATTACTATCCCCTTTCCCTTACGTAAAGGTCCGATCTGGTTTGTCCTGCTCTTCTTGGCATTTATATATGTGAAGAATTCTTTATCCCCCCTCTTTGCTCTGTTTGCTAGTGATTTCTCATAAACTGCCTTCGCCTGTCGATCCTTTTCTCTGGCTCTATTACACATCACCTTGTAGCTGTTATAGGCTTCAGTACTTTTTATTGCTCTGTAACTTTTCCATACCACCTTTTTCTGCTCAAGTAATGCGGCAACTTCGCTATTCATCCAACTTGAAACCCTTCTCGTGGAGTATTTTTTTAATGGTATATACGCATTCAAGGCATCTGTGATTAATGTTTTAAAAGTCTACCACAGTTCAATTGTATTCATTCTCTGCGCGATATCTACCCAGTTAATAGAGGCCATGTAGTACCTTAAGGCATCGTAATTTCCTTTTCAGAAATTAAAACCCATTCCTTTGCCTTTTACTTCTGCTACCTCTCTCGTCATCATCCACCGTAGAACTCCGTGATCACTTCCTGCTACTGGTTCCTCTACTGTCAGCCCTGTTATGTCATCTGATTCATGTGTGATGATGAGGTCTAGGATATTCTTTTCTCTAGTACTTTCCCTGACATGTTGATACAAATAACAGTCATCTAGTTGATTTAAAAATTTTGTTCCCCATGTCGAGTTTCCTTCCCATTTACTCCAATCAATTAGAGGCAAATTGAAATCACCCATAATAAGACATTGACGCTTACTTGCCCATTCCATTTGCATCTAGAGGCTTTCGTCATAATCTTCATAATAACCTAGTCTGTAGATTACTCCTACTCGCATTATACCTTTGTTTCCAACTATCTCACACCATACAGACTCTATACTAGCATGTGAAATGTCTGAATCCGGGAAAGCTATCGTCGCACTCAGGCTGCTTCTGATAAGAAGCATTACCCCACCACCCCTTCTATCTACTCTATCCTTCCTAAATACATTATACAAGCCGTACTGAAACTCATCATCCCCAATTTCCGGGTGGCACCACGTCTCTGTAAGCCCTATTATGTCCGCGTTACTTGTTTTAACCAGCAGTTCGAATTCGCTCATTTTATTGACGACACTTCTAACGTTACTGTATAAACAATTAAGATTTACTGTTCTTGTATATTTAACAACCCTAACACAACCCTTGAAGTTTTTTAGGCTCTCTTCCCTGATATTAGCTACCCGCTCACGTGAAACGTCTTTGCCCCCAGAACATCTAGATAATACGTCGAGTTGGGGTAACAGATAAGAACTCTTAAGGTATGTGCAAGAGTTACATTGACCAATATTATCAGATAAACGCGTGTCAGTATTACCCACATCCCCCCTAACTAGCAGTTTCCCTGAACCTTTAAGGTATCCTCAATAATACTGGCAAAAACTTTTGCACCACCTTTGTTTAAGTGTATCCCGTCTCTACCTACAAGTGTGGGCCATGCTGATAGAAATTTACCCCCTAAAGCCTTGCAGATTCCTTCAAGTCTTGAGTTAATCCACAAGGCTCTTAACATATAATCCCTCCTATCGTGTCTGGGCAGAATTGCAGACACATAGACATTATGGCCTAGCTCGCGACATTTCCTCAGCATGGTCCTGTATTTTTCCAACAAATCGTCAGATCGTGTACGTTTAATATTATTTGTTCCCACATGAATAATAATATTTTCTTTACCCCCTTTAAAATCTGACAGTCTGTTGGTGACATCATCAATAGTTGCTCCCGGCAGACATACCCTGGTTCTGCTCCACCTATCTTTATTACAAAAAATATTCCCCGTTTCCCTGACAATGGAGTCTCCTAATAAAACAATGTCCTTTTTAACCAGGGTAGTTTGCACTTGGTTTTTCTGTTTTGAGTCTCGAATCGGGTGTGCATCACTTGGTAGATTGCTGGAGTTTTGAGTCCCTGACGAGCTCCCAGATGCATTATTTTCGAGGGCCTCAAAATTTCAGGGACTCAAATTGTTGCATCAGTGCACCAAATTGTAATTTAAGATCGGTGCACTCCTTACATCGATCACAAAGAAAAGAATCCCCAGGTGAGGTAGGATTAGTCACCAGTTCGACCCTGGAAAACATACCACAGGTTCCACAACGGATTAAATCATGACTCACCCGTAAATCGCCATCTGCTATTTCCGCGTGAGTCACGATGCCCTGTGACGTGTTTAAGGCAGATCTCGTAACTACCATTATAAAATTAAATAAATATCAATGAAAGTAACTTTAAAAAATTATATCTATAATATTATTAAAATCAAACAGTTACAGGAAAACCTATAACAAAAGAATCCAACAATATCTAAATAAATCAAATATTTAAAAGCACTATCCAAACGTAAACCACTTAACTGAGGAGCCCTGTCTAAGCGCGTCCGCTCACCTCAAATCTCATGAAAGTAGATGGGAGGACCTGCCAGAGTACAATTAGTTCTTATTGGTACACCCCGCCGGCGTTCCCGTCTCTGGATATGGTAAGGTCAGCCGCCGGATGAACAATGGGCACAACATACTACATTCTACATGACCCACACACACTGTCAAACCTCTGGCATTGACAGGGCACTGCCACTCGATACAGAGAACGTAAGCGGAGATGGGAGAAATCCCAGGAGCCAATACACCCTCAACATACCTAGTACCCAATTAGCTACGCGTATATCACAAGGCCATATCAGATGCAAAAAGGTCATGCTGGCAAGACTTTGTGCAGGAAATCGGTAATTCCGAGCCGCGGGGAATCGTTTACAGATTTACTAGGAATAAAATGATTTGTGTTGAAATATATAACGCAATTATTGACAAAGGACAGGAATCCCAGGGGTGGATCTCTACAGTCAAATCAGTTATTGAAAACCTGTTTCCAAGAGATATACCTGAGCTCGACTCTCCTGAACAAGCTAGGATTCATGAGGAAAATGCAACTTACTTGGGTCCTTCAGACATCTTGCCTTTTACAATCTTAGATCTAGCCTCAGCTGAACAGTAAAAAATGTCCGGGACTGGATTTAGTGGAAAACACCATTATTGTTAAGTTCTTTTTTATCTTTATCCCCAGGTGTTATTGAATATGATGAATAAATGCCTTTTGGAGTCAGTTTTTCCTCTTCAATGGAATATTGGCCTCTTAAAGATTCTTCAAAAGCCGGGGAAATTACCATCAAACCTCTCCTGCTTTTCGTCCTATTTCCTTGCTGGCGAATTTGGGGAAGCTTTACAACCTAATGCTGGTTCCGGGGATTCAGGGCATGCTTGAGATCAAACACTAAATTCCAACTCTCAATTTGGGTTTAAAAAGGCCAGGTCGACAGAGGATGCTATTTCTACCCTGACAAATTATATTCAGATACACCTGCAAAATACGTTCTTGACTTTGGGGGCGCTTTCGACTCACTTGGTGGGAGAGCGTGCTCAGGTCATTAAGGTCTGCTGACTGTGATCAATACATATACGGCGTTCATAGATCCTACTTTGATGAAAGGTTTGTAAAAGTTTGTGCCAAATATCTTACACAGATCTCCAGAGGATGACCTCAGGGGTCGGTTTTAGGACCGCTCCTCTGGAATACTGTCTTCCACCAGTGACTAATACGACAACATCCAGAGGTATAAAATATTGCCTACGCAGATGACCTTGTGATTGCTGTGGAAGGCCGTTCTCGAAAAATACTAGAAGAGAAAATGCAGCCATTACTTGTCGACCTTGCAGCAAGGGCGACAAGTATGAACAAGCTAAAAATCTCTACAAGTAAATCCAACTTCAAGACTTTTAAAAATACTTAAATTATGCGCGACCCCCTAAGATTCTTCTGAACCATTCACAACTGCCATACGTCTCACAAACCAAATATCTCGTCTTATTATTGGATGACAAACTGACCTTTTTGCCACATGCAACTAATTTGGTAGATAAAATCCGAAATTTTACAGCTGCTGTAACAAGAATTTCTAACAAAGAATGAGGTCTGAATAAGAAAACATTGAGATTGTATTACAAGACGACATTCTTACCTATTATTTCGTTCGTTACAAGCGTTTGGCATCAGAATGTTATTAAGGTTGTTGTGAAGAGGAAGTTCAAAGATCAATTCAAAGATCTTTTCTTCTCACTGTTCACTGCGTCCCTCGCACGGTTTCAAATAATGCAGCTGAAATTCTTGGTGGTGAAATGTCCATAGATTTATATATTGTATTCAGAGGCACCACTACAAGTTAAAGAAAGGGATATCTACAACGTTTTTGGGCATGACATCAGACCCAGCAAATGATATTAAAGCAGAAAAGGAAAAGAATCTGGACTGAGATAACAGCTATTTGGCAGTCCAGATGGGACGAATCCGTGTCTGGACTGGAAACAAAAAAGTTCATTCAACAAGTGACTTCTCCGGGAATCTGTTCATGGTTCATACCATCTATGACTACAGCATATTTACTAACAGATCACGGTTCTCTTAGGGCTACGCTCCATGAGATGCGGCTTGAACTAGACCCGTTCTGCATTTGTGGTCAGAACGAGGATTGCGAACATGTCCTGTTAATGTGTCCACTGTACTCGGAACAGAGACGACGTCTTATAAATAGAGTCCCTAACCTATCGGTGGATAATGTTCATATCCTTCTAGAAAATGAACAAACTTTTACCTCCCTCCAGATCTTCTCAGCGTCAGTTTTTCAGAAGATAACTGAACTTGGGAATCATCTTGTTTAATTAAATTGAACTCAAATTGATGTACAAATTGCATGAGCTGCATTTTAATGAACAAAATAGCTTACTGTGTTTCGTTGGAATACCACTTGTTGAAAATAAGGCAGATATCAAGTAAACAATGTAAATAATAAAAATATCAATACTAGGAGGAAGAACTTCTTCGAATATTTTGGGGGAAAAAAGCTCTTAAGTTCATTATTTGAATCTTATAATCCCCTGCTTGCTGGACTCGGGAAATAGATACCATAGTGATGCAACACCACATAGCTCAATATAAAATTCAAACTGCATGCTGAAAAACGCCACTTTTGGATTATATGATATAAATCGTGCCGTGACAGTCTCATTGCGAATGTTCACAGCAACTTTCAACACTCCTAATTTTCGGAACAAAAGATTTCCTGGACTGCGTGGGAAATGATGAATTGTAAAACTATGTATTGTAGAGGCACGGTCTCATTGTGGCTGTTGACCTCATTCCTGACGCTTGACGTTTTTGTCATCTTTATCCAGTACATATCTTCTGTGGAAGATTGAAAAGCAAGATTTATAATTGTTGAGTACCTTTGACTGGGAGGATGACGAGGATCATTATGCTGGTCCGTGGCAGTGGCCTCTTGTAAGGTTGATATTTCAAGTTGAGCAACGTCTCTTTGGTCCAGCTAATATTAATGGGCTTCGACAGTCTCATTGTGGTTGTTCATAAAAAACGTCATCATTAAATTTCGATCAAATTTTCCTCTGAGTTTGAGTGCATGGCAATCAGCGCTTTATAGAGAAACAGTCTCATTGCGGCTGTTGTTTCCCTGTTGATGCTACTGGCTTTATCATCTGCTTCCAGTACGCCTCTTCTGGTGGAACATTTGAAAGACGTAATTAATGCTGTGTATCTTGGAGAGGAGGAGACGAATATCAACGTGCTTCCTCCTGTGGCAGTAGTCTCATCGTGACTGCTTCCCACCACTGGCTATCCTTTTAAATGCTTTGGTACAAAGTTTTAAAATTTAAATTTCCTTTTTGCAATATCTTAAAGTTAAATTTAAGCCGGGTAAAAATCAGAATATTTGCTGAGTAAAATAATTAATAGGTTAATTTACACAGAGCTTCTTTTTTTTCTTTTTTTTTTTTTTGCTGGCCCTCTGGTTTGGGCAACATGGCTGCAGGATTGCTGGCGCCCACCGGTATTGCACTGTCTCCGGTGAGTAAGGGATTTTGTGCATTTCAACACTACAGGTGATAGTGGACCCAAACCAGCACATTAGGTTGACACACGAGCGCCAACACTTTTTCGGGCCCGCTCTGCAGAGGTTCTGCACCAACACAGATGAACAAGGTGGAGATGGGCAAATGCCTAGGAGGAGCCACCAGCGACACCACACACACACACACACACACACACACAAATTTGCTAAGCGTTATTCCATGCTTATCGAGGGGAAACTATTCCGATTGAAATCTATCATTTGTGTTGTTGTTTTGGTTTTGACAATCTCAGACTTCCTCTTCAAGCACTTAATAATTTTCAACCAGTCGTCTCTGCTTCAAAGCTCGGAGTCGTATCAGATTCTTCAGGCTTTCGGTCAAGGCGTATTTCTTCAAAGGCGTATATCTTCAGTGTCGAGAGATCTCAACAGAATGCAGCACAATGGTCCTGCTGATGCATAGCTGCTTAGATCTCCTTTAATAAAATATAAACTCAAATCCTCAAGAAGTGAAATTTTTCCTCGGCCTGCAGACAAAATTAAGTGCTTTTTTTTTTTTTTTTTTTTTCTTTTTTAGTACGATCACATTCTTTCTTTTATGCATTTATTTATTATCTTCTTTTTTTTTTTTTTTGTTTACTAATATATATTTTTTTTTAATATTTTATTTTATTAATTTCGGTTCCATATCCAGCACCATGGGTTATCGTGTTTTTTTTTTTTTCCTCTGGAATGGGCCCCCAGAGGATCGTGGCCTACCTGCTGACAACATTAGGTGGGTCAGAATCTCTC
The DNA here is from genome assembly GCF_048544385.1 of Mastigoproctus giganteus. NCBI lineage: Eukaryota > Metazoa > Arthropoda > Arachnida > Uropygi > Thelyphonidae > Mastigoproctus > Mastigoproctus giganteus. The sequence continues at coordinate 258,432,209 of NC_143577.1, forward strand.
TTGAGACAGTACGTGCTTTACATGGACTGGCCCACCTTCCCGTGGTGTGGACGAGTACTCGGAATCATCTGTCCAGGTGACTGATGCTTCTGGGTAGCCAAGTGGCCAGAACAGAACAACAGAACACACACACACATAATACACACAAACCAATGTCACACACATATCTGGCCCATTTGTAGTGATACTGTTCTTCACAGAGATAAGAGGCGGAGTTGAACAAACGTTCTAGGTGCCGCCCTTTATTATTATTATTATTATTATTATTATTATTATTAAAATCCGTTTATTAAAAAATTAGCAAATGTTTGCTTTCACCCCTTATACACAGCCGACCGGCTAGAAGGGTGTACAAAATGCAAGAATTGCAATTATATACAATCATGAGAAGGGTGTACAAAAACAAGAATTACAATTATTTACAGTATTTACAATATAAGAAGAGTGTACAAAAATGCACGAATACAATTATTTACACAAGTGCGTATATTTACAATATTGTTTACAAGTTCACTCATTGTCAAGATTATAGTTGAAGTAAGCAGCGCGCTTCTGAGATGCTCTTCACTCTGTACTGCTTGCTTTCGGAGTATTTCACAGGGTGGTCTATTGTCAATGAATTGAAAAGGGGAACTGCGTTGTTTGGGAAGAAGTTCTTCAGACAGCACAGGTTGGATAGTGTAGAATGCAACGGTAGGTAGGAGCTGTCATTACTGCGTCCAGCACGTGGAGTAGAGATAAGTCCTCGAAGACTGGGGGCGTCCATCACACCGGTAAGCATCTGAGAAAGAAGAAGAATATTCCTGGATGCCATGTGAACTCTCCAGGGAGTGATATTTAAGTTGGTTGGTATATAAAACAGCCCCGGAGATGGTGAAAGCATTGCCCGTGATCCTGTTCATCCATTGCATTACCCACTACTGGACTGCCAGGAATCTGTTTATGTACGGCGTCGGGGTAGAAGACCAGATTGGTGATGCATACACGTGAACACAACAGGTTGTAGGCACCGCTGGACGTATCCTCCGACTACATCGACGTGCAGTAACCCCGTCAGCTCTTATCGAATTGCCCACATCGCCGAGAAAGTCTTCGTTTTCATGGTCGAGAAGTGGGTCTGAAAAGTGAGGCCCTCGTCCCAAGTCAAGCCGAGGTCGGTGTGAGACTTCACTTTCCTTATCTGCACTCCGTTGTGATAGGCTGTGATGTCATTTTTTATTCTCTTCTTTGTAAAAGTAAGTTGAGCTGACTTTGATGCATTTATTTACAGACCTATTTTCAGTAAGTATGCTACAAGGCTGTCGATCAGGACGGAGACTCGCTGATTAGTCAGGTGAGTTTGTTCAGCTTCTTTAGACGTTATGTATAATTTGAGGTCGTCTGCATACGATGAGAAATCAGTATACCTTGCGAGGAAGGGTTCAAGGGCAGCGGCGAACAGTACACAGGATAGGACACCTCCCTGTGGTACTCCTTTCGTTATACTGCACTCCTGTTGGAAGGATTTATAGCTGATGATGAGTTGTCTTGGTGTAAGGATGCGGTTGATGGTTTCTAGCAGGCTTCCAGTAATGCCAAAGTACTTTTCCAGAATGTTGATGAGAGCGGGAATTGAGAGCTTATCATAAGCAGATGAAATATCCAGGAAGATGACGTTTAGCTGAGATTTACTGTTGAGAGCAGTTTGAATTTTAAATAGGGTATCCAGTAGGTTTGTATATGTAGATCTTTTGGGGATCACGGTGTGCAGATGTTTCGGTCTATGAGAGAAGCATTGGGCGATCAGTGCTGATAAGATAGCTTTCTCAAACACTTTTAATAGAGAGCAACCCACTGAGATCGGTCTCAAGTCCTTAGGTTCCTTTGGGTTTCTTCTTTTGGGTATGGGTTGTACCCTGTAGTGATTCCACATTGTCGGGATTGATCCGGACTTCAATATGCGATTAAAGATTACAAGAAGGGGCTCCACAATGAAGGCACTACACACTTTAACCATGAAGAAAGGGAAGCCGTCAGGACCAATTGTAGATTTATTAGGAAGTCTACCCATTCCTGAAATACCTTCTCATCGATATGGAAATCTTTGTTGCATTTGGATGTAATACGTTTCGAGTGGTTTATTCTGTTGAGTGCCAGCTGCCGGATTGCATTTCGTTTACATTTGAGGAAGGTTGCCCGCCCTTTACATAAACACATGTCGACATGTTGTTATTATTTGGTTTTTAGGAGCATTAGCAACTAAGGCCATATTGCTCTGGGAATATGCGGTGGTCATTCCTTGACCGTTCCGCATCCTCCGTATTTGGTGGTGACGGGCTCGAACCCCGGTCTAATCAAGAAGCGGGTGGGCCAGTCCCAGAAAAACACGTACTGTCTCAAGAGAGACTCTGACCCACCTATTGTTACCAAAAGGAGGGACAGATTCCTTTTGGGGCTCATTCAAGAGGGAGGAGATAAATAAAGAAGAGCCAAAAAAAAAAAAAAAAAAAAAATAATAATAATAAATAAATAAAAATAAAAAAACCACCCGTGGTGCAGTTAGGGTAGAAAAAAAAAATAAAAATAAAAAAAAATAAAAAAAAAATAAATAAATAAAAAATAAAATAATAAAAAAAATAATTAATTAATAAATATGTATATATTAAATAATAATCAAAAAATATATTAAATAATAATGATAAAAAATAAAGAAATAATAATAAGAAGAAAAAACAATGAAATAAATTGGCTGCGCTAGAGTGGGAACTCAGGTCAGAGCGCGTGAAGAACATATTAAATAAATAAGAAAAATAATAATTTAAAAAAGATAAAGAAAAGAAAAGAAAAAATATAATAAAATAAAATAAATAAATGAACGAAATGAAAATAAATGAATAAATAAACTGGCTACACTAGAGTGGGAACTCCAGACAGCACGTGGCAAAAAAAAAAAAAGAAGAAGAAGAAGAAGATGGTGGCATGCGAATATAGAACTCTTTAAGTCACTGAAGAGGTATTGTTAGGTGCAGTAACAACTCTGTAGCTCTGCTTCCTGCGCTTAAAGACTTCGGATGCATAGGATTGGAATGCCTTTAGATTGTCAGGTGTTTGGAGTAGAGGCTCTGGTTGCTGTTCTGAGATGTCTGGCACAGCCTGCAGCAGGGTCCTTCTTAAGTCATCGTACAACCTGCATTCGAAAAGAAGATGTTTCCAATTCTCTGAACTGCCGCAGAAACAGCGATCTGTTGGAAGCAAACCCAGTAGATGTAACTTTTCGTTGAGGGACCCGTGTCCGGTAACCAAGTAGGAGGATTCCAAGGTGAGGGAAAGCCAGGTCTTTACCGTTTTCAAGGTTGTGAAAGTGACATCAGGGAGGAATTTTCTGGTAACGGAGCCTGTGTGTGAGGTGTTCCATCTAGACTGCCAAATGTTGACGAGTTCGTTATAACAGCCAGCTCTTTGGAGTCAGCATTGAGATTTATTTCTAGGCCCTGTATCTTCGTTGGCATTTTCTTTCTAATTCTGAAGTTAAGCCCTCTGAAGATTACAAATAGATCAAGCGGCAGAGTTCCAGCTATCACCTGGATGGCAGCTGTGGACACTGTTCGGCATAATCTGTGCGTGGCCAGGAGGATTGTGCACCCCCTGATTAATAGCCGGAAGCGGGTTACGACAAAATAATAATAATAATAAAGGTTTCTTTGCAACGGAAAGTGGAGCCGCGCGAACTGTTCGCGAGAGATCCTCGTCACTGCGTCTCGGCTAGTCACGTTATTGCGATTACGACCCCCCCTCGCCGAAATATTCGGAGCTTCTTTGGAATTTTCGACTTTGGGGAGCCGCACTTCCACCACCCTTCCACTCAAACATTCGTCGCCCGACAGCAGGTGGCGCGGCATCGGCGGGACGGATTCGCCTCGCAGCAATCAGGAATCGGAAGATTCCTCGCGACACGGAGGGATTACCGATCATCCGCGTGTTTGCAACACGCGAAGGGAGAGGAGGGGAGAGGGGGGAGTGGAGGGGAGAGGGGGAGATGAGGAGAGGGGGGCAGTCTAAGTACGAGTGTTTTCGCCAAAAGCGCGTGCAACAGCCACTCCCCGCGACGAGGGTTAAACGAAAACTGAAACGCAGTCACGGAAATGCGATGCAAATTGCAACCGAGTCCGTTATTCGGAGGAGCGCAGGTGGAACGCGGTTGTTGGATCGGCATTTGCATAACGACGCCGGAAATTGCGGGAATCAGCGCGAGCCGCTCAACACGGACGCACACTGGAGGCCAAGAGATCGAGGAACGAGGCGAGAAAGTGTGCGCAAATGCTCCTCATTACGGAGACACGCTGTCGCAATCTGCATAATGGCGGCCGAGAAGACTTTCTCTCTGTATCGTCTCCCCCCCCCCTTTGCTGTTACGAGGGCTAGAGATACCGCGGGTTTGTCAATAGACACGCGGCGTTACACCGAGACAACAAATGCGGGCTTTGTGCGAAGTGGGGTCTCCTCCCTCGATCGGCGGGAAATGCCTCCGAAGCGCCATCTGGTGACCCCATGCAGCTCTCATGTATTGTTCTTCTTCAGAATTCGAGTTGCCGATCCGGTTGCGCACTCTCAAAATGCTCTTCAGCCAATCCGTTTATCCCCCAACACGTTTCGTACTTTCATCCCTGACTCGGTCCAAGACAGGACCGAGTCAGGATGTCCTTTGAACAAAATTTCCCGAGTAAATCTTGTAAACCGAGAATTTGGCAAAATTATGGACCAATTTGGATGGACTTTACTTGGAGTCCAGTTGCGAGCGTGTATATCGCCATTTTACGAGGCCCACTGTCTCGATTATGCGAAAGTGCTTTTCCGATTTCGTACGACGACCTCTCGCGTTTCTGTCAATTACACAGTCAATTACACAACCGTTCCTCTCGTTCACTCGGAATGGAGCGCAGCTGGGCCAGAAACCCTTCCTCCGTCTTCGTCAATTTGTGATTGGATTCAGACAGCGCCTTATTAATTCGCACTCGAGCACTTCTTTCCCGTGCAGCGAAACTCATTGAAATTAATCTCCGAAACAACCAACGCTGCACCCCTCACTTTACAGTCAGTCAGTCCCTTTTCTTCCCACAATTACTCGCACAATTCTCCTCCTGCGGCCGTTATTCGCTCTGCGGACATATTCATGCTGGCTGTCCCCATCGTGAAGAGGAGCAAAGCTGTGCTCACTGTAAAAGACACAGGCGGCCTCACAATCACTCCATCAGGGATGTCTACTCCTGAGTATCAAAGGGCTTTTTAAAACTCGTACGGCTATTAGGACCGCGGAGGTCTAATCTTACCAATCCATCCACTACTACTCCATCTGCAACCTCTGCACTTGCAAACTCCACGGTGTCACATACACAGTATAAAAAGAGCCAGAGGCTGATGGAAACCAATGAGCAGCGATTAGGCATGTTGCAGACGAAATTCCCCGCGCAGTCTAAGAAAACCCTATTGACATCGTTGTGATCCAAGAATCATATTCTGCAAAACGCAAACGCACCCAGTTTCTAAACTAACAGGATTCTCAATCTACTCCAGGATCATTCAACCAGTCCCAGTTAACCCCAAGACTGTATCTATATGTAATCTTTATTGGGTACAAAACGTTGATTATAATGTACCCTTCACAGCAAGAATGCCAGGGGCTTCACATTGGCTGGTGGATAAAGGCCTTTAGAGCGGGACCCACATCGAGATTAGGGTTCATCCCCCAAGGCCAACAATATAATAAGTTTCAGTTAAATTATTCACAATATATTCATAAAGATGTTGGTAAAGATAAAGATATCTTTATATTAGTAAAGATAAAGATATAAAGACCAAATTGGCTAGGGGGACGATTGTGTCCGGCTGTTTGTATGATGTCCTCCGTAAACGTTTCTTGATTTGTGTGTTTTTTAATTAAAGTATTAAGTTCCTATTAGTGCCACCACATAAAATAGGCCCTTGGATTGCCAGATGCAAGCGCTTTATTATTAGTATTAGTATTATTAACGGCCGCATGGTGCAAGAAAGCCTATGGCTTATGCTGCACCAGCCAAAAAAAAAAAAAAAAAAAAAAAAAATCCGAACAAAACAATGATAAAAACAAAAAATAAATAAAATAAATAACTAATAATAATTAATAAATAAAAATAAAATAAAATAAAATATAAATAAAAAGGAAATTGAACCTATCATCCTATGCGCTTCCCTTACCCGAAAGTACTATCCAGATGACCTTTGAATTTCCCCAAATTGTCGGCCTCTACCACCCATGAAGGCAACTTATTCCAATAATTTATAACTCGCTGGCTAAAATAAAACTTCCTGCAGTCCAATCTAAACATTTCCCCCCGTAACTTGAATTTATGTCCCCTAGTTCTAGCATCATTTATAGCATCAAATATATCATCAATAATATATTTATATTATTTCAGCAGACAACAGATAAGTATTAAATGAATTTCTGCATGTTCATTCTGCTAAACTCCTCTGACCGTTTGGTTGTCCCGGAGTATAAACAGAAAATTTATTTATTATTATTTATTTATTTATTTATTATTTATTTACTCTATACAGAAGCGCTTTCAGCCATTATCTTGTAGTTCAACTTATACATGTGTCCAACAGACACATGTATAAGTTGTTACTAATACCTTGACCAGGCATTAGAGTTTCGCATAGCCGCTCTGTTCTCCCCCCCCCCTACTTAGACCCCTGCTACCTGTGGATTTCACTGTGGGACAATTAAGGGGACCGGCTGGTCACAGTGCCAATTGCTTGCCAAACCACAACTGGTGGTGATATTAAATTGTCTAGTAACACTACAGTAACTCTGGGCTCCTCCTCCCCTTGCCGCCCCCTCTCTTCCCTCTGGTGGGGCATGGGCCTGCTCCACTGATTTGGGGGTCATCTTCTCTATGGACCCCTTATTTCTGTCTTTCCCCCAGCCTTCAGTCTCCCCACCCCTCTCTCTCTCTTTTAATTATAATTACTAGTGTCTGAACCATTGTTAAATTGCTTGAGCCCTACACCCAAAAACTTAACAACATTTATTTGCATAAATAGTAATTCTTTTTGGCTGACCCATAACTATAACGGTTTTTTATTTATTATTTATTTATTTATTTTTATTATATTTTTATTTATTTTTTTTATTTATTTACTTTTTTTTTATGGTCCTAGCCACTGAAATCTCACGAAATTATGTGGCAGGACTTGCCAGAGTAAATAACTATAATAGTGGTGTACCTGGTCTGCCTCCACGAGGCAGAGTGTGGACAACGTTGGGTCCCATTAGGGGCCCAGCGGCTAAATGACCAGAGGAACAACAGTACACGACACTACACATGTACAAAATCCATACACTTTTAAACCTCTGTCATTGACAGTGTTCTGTTTCACACCCACAATGTATAGCCCGCGGAGAAGGGGAAACCCTGGTGCCGTTTGACACTAAACACACTCTACACTCTACAGTAACTGAATTCAATATGACAAATACTACCTTCGGTCAAAATTCTAGCGAGTGCACCATCTGTGGGACTAGCTCTGACCCCATTGCCCAATGTATTGAGTGAAAGCAATTAATATGCAATGACTGTACCCAATCTGACCTGAAAAAAATAAATAAAAGTCGTCGGAAATCATTCTGTTGTGATAGATGTCGACTCAGAAATTCTCAGAAAAGCCCTATAACTGTTGCAACTCAAAACAGCACTGAACCTGAGACACTTCCGTCCTCTTCCGCTAACAAAGTTGAAGTGCCCTACTCTAGTTTATTTGAGACAAATATCATGCAATAACTAGAAATACTGACTCTGAATCGTACGTGGATGAAGCCTCTAATCCGTCTTTGTTGTCTTCTGGGTCGCATCAACTCAAACACAAGTGTCTCTGCTCTCAGAAGATCTCAGCACGAACTACTTCCCTACTGACATTCAGAATCCAACCTTTTCTATTCTACAATCAAACAATTCTAGGAACTACTCTTCAATACTGTGAAGAAAATTCTCCATCAAACTCAGCTAATCAGTGTACCTCATACTGCAAAATCTGATATTCCCCTGGATCCTAATACACTCAATGAAGGAAACTGCGAGCTATCCACGGAGATTCGTGGTATAAAAACAATATTAACTAATCAACAGGCTGAAATTTCCGACATTAATGCCCAAATTAAAAATCTCAAGTCAATTATGTCTTGCCACTTAAGAGAAGCTAGGAAGAAATTCTGAACCTACTCTTGAAACTAATGAGCTCAAAGTGAATATCAATTCTATCAAACCACTCGATCTCTAAGTAATTTTCAGAGGCTTACGTTATCGCTTGAAACTTCAGATTCCCACTGAGATCCTTGGTATTTCTATTAACACTCAAGTCGATGTTAAAACTGAACGACAAAGAATTTGGCAAGAGTTGATCAACTTGTGGCAGAGTAGGTGGATGGCACAACACTGGGCAGTGTAACTCGTAAGTTTTTTTCCTGAAGTTGACTCTCTTATGGATAAAAAATCTACCAATCTGGTTTAGCCTTGACTTGTTTACCTCCTATTTGATATCAGGACATGGATCATTAAATAAGAAACTGTTTAAATTTCGCTTGTTTCCTACGGAACTCTGCCATGTGGCGGTGAGGAAGATTGGCAGCACGTGTTGTACTCTTGTCCCTCGTACATGAATTCGAGTAATTCTGCAGAATGCAATTCCCAACATTTCATCAGGATTGGAACCTAATTTTGTATCAAATGCCACGAGTTACCGCGCCCTTCATGATTTGGTAAGGCAACCTTCAATAAAAGGCTCGCAATCCTTTCTGCAATGACTACACACGCGAATATTTCAAATTCAGCTCAAGACTCTTCACCTTCACTGCAATTACGTCCATTATATAGAAAAGGTCCATTATATATGACGTCCTTAAATAGAAAGGGTGCAAGAATATTTGCTGATGCTATCGAGGCAGTGTTAGGTGGGTCGGAAAACTGCTAGCTTGGGGGAGACAAAGACCAATAGATTGACAGTAGCCACTGGCAGAGGTGAAAGAGATTCTTCAACTGCTTCTATTAGAATGAGCAGAAGCCTGAAAAACAAGATGCATGGTATTTCAGAGACTGCTGGAGCCATTGCGGTACAAGTAAACACATGGGTTGTGTTCGGGTAGCTAAGAATAGAAACAGGTGCAGGTATACTTGCGTGTACACCAATGCTAGGAGTTTAGTAAATAAATTTGATGAATTTGAGGTATTGCCCAAAACATCAAAGGCAGATATTGTTGGGATATCAGAGACGTGGTGTCACACAGATATAAGGAATGCAGAACTGCAATTTGGGGAGTACAACGTCTACAGAAAGGATAGACAGGATAGGAAGGGTGGAGGGGTTATTCTATTAGTTAAGAAACACATAAAAACCAAGGACGTGAAGCCAGTCGACATCGCTGGACAGTGCAGTGTTGAGTCAGTTTGGTGTGACATAAGCATTGGAGATCAAAATTGAGAGTAGGAGTGTGCTATAGGCCTAATGACTCTGATGAGTATAATAAGGAACTGTACAGGGAAATAGAGTGGGCCAGTAAATCAGAGAGTCTTATAATGGGAGATTTTAATTTCCCAGTTATTGACTGGAATTGGGGGCTGGTCACTCACACACTAGCAAGGCTTTTGTGGATTTATTGGATGATTGTTTTCTACATCAGCATGTTCGGAGACAACTAGAGGGAGTAATACTCTTCATCTGATTATCAGTAGTGATTCTTCATGCATTAAGAATCTGCAGATAAAGGAACCACTAGGTGGCAGTGATCACAGTGTGCTGAAGTGGGATTTACTGAAAGAGGTAACTACCATTAGGGGTAAAGGAAGGGTTATTGCTTTCGTAAAGGCGACTACGATGGTCTGAGACAGTATTTAAATTCTATACAGTGGGACCAACTGATGATGTTACCAACAGCAAATTCAAAATGGGAAGCATTCAAAGAACTTATCTTGGAAGCTACTAGGCTTTACATACCAACTAAGAAATATTGTTCAAGGTTTAGGCCTAAATGGATGTCAGATGAACTAATGAGACATGTGGCAGAGAAGAAAAATGCATGGGATACTTACAAATTAACACATGACACGGAAGCCTATGATAGATACAAGTTGATATGCAACCAAGTTACAAAGGAGGTTAGGCAGGCGAAGGCAGATTACGAGAAATCCTTGGCAAGGGATGCAAAGAAAAACAGCCAAGAGTTCTTTACTTATGTAAACTCTAGAAGGAAGGGGATGAATCAGATTGATCCACTTGATATTGATGGGTCAACTGTTGATGATCCTGCTCAGGTAGCTAACAAACTAAATGAATATTTTGCATCGACATTCACACATGAGGAGTTATTCAGCGAGGGGAATGCCAGAGGTGTATTCAACTCTAGCAGTAAGCTACAGAATCTTGAAATAACTGGGAGTAAAGTGGAGGAGAAACTGTTGAAGATAAACACAAGAAAGGCACCCGGGGTGTATGGGATCTATCCAGTTATATTAAAGGAGGCAGCAAAGGAAGTAAGAAAACCCTTAGCCATAATTATGAGAGCTTCCTTGGACTCGGGGGAGGTACCCATAGATTGGAAATGTGCAAATGTGACCCCAATTCACAAAGGAGGATCAAAGGCTGACACAAGTAATTATAGACCTGTGAGCTTAACTTCTGTTCCAGGAAAATTAATGGAGGCACTGGTTAAAGAAGCACTGCAGGATCATTTAGACAAGACTTCAGTTATAGCTCAGACACAGCATGGTTTTGTTAAGGGGAAGTCTTGCCTGACCAACTTGATTGGATACTATGATGCAGTCACAAAAGAACTGGATGCAGGGAATAATTTTGATATTATATACTTGGATCTTAGAAAGGCTTTTGATACTGTTGCACATGGAAGACTGCTACACAAATTGGAGCAGTGTGACATTGGAGGCAAATTGCTGCTATGGATAAAGGGGTGGTTGAGCGGGAGAAGACAGAGAGTGGTAATCAATGGACACTGCTCATCGTGGACTAATGTTATTAGTGGAGTCCCTCAGGGCTCAGTGTTGGGTCCATTATTGTTTTCTGTATTTATAAATGATATTGACGATGGTATATCAAGCTTAATGTCCAAGTTTGCAGATGATACAAAGGTTGGCAGGGTTGTCAAGGACACTACTGACACTATGCTGCTGCAACAGGATCTGTAAAGGTTGAGCAGATGGGCTGAGAGGTGGCAAATGAAGTTTAACATTGACAAATGTAAAGTACTACACATGGGAAACAGCAACCCCAGAGCAACGTATCAACTCTGTGGTACTACACTGACAGTGGTAGAGAATGAAAGGGACTTGGGGGTGATTGTGCAGGCAGATATGAAGTTCTCTGAGCAGTGCAGACGGGCTGCAAGAGTAGCTCATGGAGTATTGTCAATGATATACAGGAATTTTTCCAGCAGGGATAAGGAGGTGATTGTTCCATTGTATAAGGCAATGGTCAGGCCACACCTAGAGTACTGTATACAGGTCTGGAGGCCTCATTTCAAGAAGGATGTAGAGCTGCTGGAACGAGTACAGAGAAGGGCAACAAGATTAGTGAATGGAACAAAGAGGTGCTCTTACGAAGAAAGGCTTAAGTTTTGCAAATCACAGTGTCTGGAGACTAGGCACCAGCGAGGTGATCTGATAGAGGTGTATAAAGCCTTGAATGGTTTGAGCATGCTCAATGCTGATGGGATTCTTCCTCTAGCTCAGAAAAATCACCTGAGAGGGCATAAATTCAAATTGAGGAAAGACAGATATAGGATAGACGTGCGGAAATTTGCCTTTAGCCAGCGAGTGGTTGGTTGGTGGAACAGACTGCCATCCCTTGTGGTGGAGGTTGATAGCCTAAATAAGTTTAAGGCTCAGCTGGACAGTTATTTTGAACGAACAGAGGGGTGAAGTGGTAGTGGGTTTTTTTTTTTTTTTTTTTTTTGGCTGATGCTGCATAAGCTTGCTTTCTTGCATCAAATGCCTCTACTAATGCTAATGCTAATTATCTTAACAAGATCTAAAATTCTGGACTTGTGTTCTGTGTGTTGTGGTTTTTTTTTTTTTTTTTTCTTTTGAAACTCCTAGAACTACAACTGCAACTCAATTAGGCGATGAAAATTCCTGTGCTCCTTTGCTCGGATGGTTGTTAACTGACTGTGACTTTGTTATTGGTGATTGACTGACTGTGACTTTGCTACTAATGACTGCAGGACTTACTGGATTTAATCTCAACTGTTTATAAGGTTCTGGGCTTGTGTAAAGTTTTGTCGGTTGAATGGTACTGTTATCCTTAATTATTTTCTTTGAACTTGTTTTTTTTTTTTTTTTTTTTTTTTTTTTTATATTTATGTTAATATGCATAAGATTACTTTCATTGTTTACTTTGTAATTATTTGTGTTTGGGCTTAGGGAGGAACAGGTATCCTGTCTGTTATCAGACACTCAGCCTAAAACACTGATGGATCCAATATCTCTCTATTACAGAAGATTTAGGAGAAGTCCGGTTGGCCTGCCTCCCTAAAATCCACTCATGCACACCTTCTCGATGGTAATCCCTGTTACGTCACTTAGGTGGCAACGAACGTGTAGAGTGGTTCTCTTCAAGACGCCTGGTCAGCGTGAAGAGGAAAAGACCAAACCCTCCAGCAATGAGAGCACAACAATACAAATGGCCCTCAGTCCCCAGCAGCTTTCACTCTCCCTCTTACGGCAGCGAGAGGATCAGAGTGGAAGCAGAGGATGCTAAGAATCTCTGGGTACGACCAGACTGCCATGCACGGAAATTGAACTTGGCCTGTTATAACGTACGATCACTCATCGGTGAAGACAGGATATTAGAGCTGGAAAAGGAATTAGAAAATGTGAATTGGAATATCATCGGTTTGGCTGAAACGAGAAGAAGAAATGAATCACTTATAAGTTTATCAAGTGGAAATCTGCTGTACACCAATGGAAACAGTGAAAGGAGTGAAGGTGAAGTTGGGTTTCTGGTCCATAAAGATTTTACAAACAACATTTTGGAATTCAAAAGTACATCACCAAGGGTGTCAAGACTAATGCTCAAGATTTCTAAGAGGTACAAGCTAAAGATTATAATGATTTATGCACCAACATCGAGCCATGATGATGAAGAGGTTGAAGAAATGTACACTGAAATTGAGAGTCTTCTAGATGAGCAGAAAACCCACTACACTATTATTATGGGGAACTTCAATGCTAAGGTTGGAAAAAGGCAAAACAGCGCAGAAAGAGGAACTATAGCAAATTTTGGAATTGGTGAAAGAAATAAAAGAGGTGAAAGACTAGTGGAATTTGCAGAATCTCAAGGACTGTCAGTAATGAAGACTTTTTTCAAGAAAGGCGTGAACAGAAAGTGGACATGGAAGAGTCCAAATGGATTAACAACTAATGAAATTGACTTCATCCTCACTAACAGATGATATATTGTGAATGATGTTACCGTCCTGAATAAGGTAAATGTTGGAAGTGATCACAGAATGGTAAGATGTACACTTGATATAGATGTAGGAAAGGAAAGGAAAAAACTGACCCGAGTAAATAATACAAAGGTCTTTGAAATAACAGAGGAGGAGAAAAAGCAGTATGTACTGGAACTTAAGAACAAGTTTGAGCTTCTGCAGACTGCTCAGGACCAAGATATCGACGAGGAATATTACAACTTTCTGAAAGTGATAAAGCCCAAGAAACCTATAGGGAAACAGAAATCCAAAGAAGAAAAAATTAGTCAAGAAACACTTGTCATGATGAACCGAAGACGACAAATGAAGAGCAAGAAAAACACTGACAGGGAGAAAATTGAGTATACTGAGTTATGCAAAGCCATTAGAAAGAGACTCAGAGAGGACATAAGAAGATTTAACACAAGAAAAATCAGCAGCAATACAGAAAGAGAAATGATAGTAAAACTGAAGAATAGCGATGGTGTACTTATATACAGCAGTGAAGCCATAATTCAAATAGCAGAAGACTACTATAGAGAATTATACAAGGAGCGAGGGAATGATGCCAGCAGTGGGGAAGATGGATTGCAGAGTAGCAACACATACGACATACCCGATATTCTTCCTGATGAGGTAGAACATGCATTGAAGAAAATGAAGAATCGGAAAGCCCCAGGGGAAGATGAAGTTACTGTAGAGTTGTTAAAATTGGGAGGAAGAGACAACACAAAAACTGGCAAGACTCTTCACAAAGTGCATTAGAAAAGGCGTGACGTCTAAGGAGTGGAATAATGCAATCATAGTTTTGCTGCATAAGAAAGGAGATAAATCAGAAATTGGAAATTATAGACCAATTAGCTTGCTATCCCACATCTACAAGTTGTTCACAAGGGTCATTACTAACAGATTAGAAAGAATACTTGATGAGAATCAACCGAAAGAGCAAGCTGGCTTTAGGACAGGATTCTCAACTATGGATCACCTTCACGTAATATCACAGCTAATGGAGAAAGCAAATGAATATAAAACACCATTATGCCTGGCATTTGTGGATTATGAAAAGGCGTTTGACTCCATACAGCGTAAGGCAATGTTTCGGGCACTGGAAAGACAAGGCATAGATACCCCATATATATTATGATTTTGAAGAAAATATATGAGAGTGCTACCTCCTTTATTAGACTAGACAAAGACAATAGTAAATTTAAAATCGAGAAAGGAGTTCGACAAGGAGACACAATATCTCCGAAGCTGTTTACTGCTGCCCTTGAGGAAGCTTTCAGAAGATTAGACTGGTTGCAGAAAGGAGTCAATATGAACGGAGAGTACCTAAACCATTTACGATTTGCAGATGACATTGTGGTCATAAGCCACGATCCCAAAGAATTAGAGAAAAATCTTAATCAGTTATGCACAGTTAGTAACGATTTTGGACTGAAGATGGATATGGCTAAAACAAAAGTAATGATGAACAAGTATGCCACAGAAAGGGAAATAAAGATTGAAGGAGCAGTAATTGAAAAGGTGGAGTCATATACTTATCTGGGACAAGTTATTAGCTGTAATAATGATAAATGGCTGGAAGTCAAGAGAAGAATAAATTTTGGATGGATAGCATTCAGGAAATATAGTCACATACTGAGGAGCAATATCCCAGTTTGTCTGAAACGTAAAAAAATGAACCAATGTACACTCCCCACCATGACGTATGGAAATTAAACTTGGGCACTCACCAAAAGAATGGAAGAGAAGCTGAGAACTACACAGCGAAGAATGGAACGAATTATATTGGGAATCAGACTGTTAGATAAGAAGAGAAACACATGGATTAGGCAGCAAACT
The DNA here is from genome assembly GCF_048544385.1 of Mastigoproctus giganteus. NCBI lineage: Eukaryota > Metazoa > Arthropoda > Arachnida > Uropygi > Thelyphonidae > Mastigoproctus > Mastigoproctus giganteus. The sequence continues at coordinate 258,447,546 of NC_143577.1, forward strand.
CAAGTAAAGGACATTCTTATCAAAACTAAAGAACTAAAATGGTCCTGGGCAGGACACATAGCTCGAAGACATGATGACAGATGGACTAAGAAAATAACAGAATGGTACCCAAGAGGAGCTAGAAGAAAACCTGGAAGACAAAGGCGGAGATGGACAGATGAAATTCATGAGTTTTTGAGTAGTAAATGGATGGCCAGTGCTCAAAACAGAAGGAACTGGAATGTTGCTGGAGAGGCCTTCATCCTGCAGTGGATGGAAAATGGCTGATGATGATGATGATAGTTGTATAAGTTCCTTTTTTTTTTTTTTTTTTTTTTTACTATTTTTGGCTCGTACTTTGTTGGGCTCTTGTCGTCCCTCTCTTCTGCTGCCGATGGTTGGTGTCCCCTTGGTCTACCTTCACGTGGTGGTGGTGGTGTTGGCGCGTCTCCGACCTGCTGACTCCGGGTAGCCAAAGAGCCAGTTCACTTGTGGCCATTTCTGCAGAATCCTCTAATTTAAAAGTGAAACGAGGCGGAGATGAACTAACGTTCCAGGTGCCGCCCAAGACAAATACATACATACATACATACGCACGGTATAGAGCGGTTGGAGCTCTATACCGTGCACACCCGAGCGTGGATGCGGTCACCATGAAGGGGTGGGGACGAGATTGGGAGGGTGGAACTCATTCCCATTGTCTCTCCCACCTTGCGATGAACTGCCCGGAGATGCATTCGGGCAACGGGCGCCGAGGGATCGTTTTGCGAGCGTAACGAGAGTCTCGTGCTGTCTTCTGCAGCCACATGCGTTTCGACAGATATTTCGCGTAACGTCAGACAATTGGGGCCGAGACAGCAGGCGCGTGGCGAATTGATGCGAGAGCAACGGCCCTTGGTCGGACGTGAGCGGCGGATTTATGGCTTTCGGGTCGTAATTCCGCCTTCTGCAGGTCACAGGTCGGCCGTCCTGGCCGTTTTGATTACGAAAAGATTTTTTTCCTGGCGCGTGACGAAGACGAGGCTGCGGTCTCCCCAAATTATTCAGTAAATTACGATTGGTTTGGCGGCCTGGAAACGCGCCGAGCCAGTGAACAGAGCGAGGCGGTTCCTACACTTGTGTGCGTTGGTGTATATATTACATAAAATTTTATTGATTGAAAAGTGATAGAAATACAAAATATACCCTTCGCAGCAGCAGCAATGCAGGGGGGCTTACATCGGTTGGTGGGGGCGTTACTGAAGACGTCCCCGGTTTGCGGCCAAACCCAATGAGTTTGTTCATGTGTGTGCGGAAGCTGCGGGGATGCTCGGAGCGAATTAATTATTCAGCGAAGGTAATTAATTTCCGACAATTTCTTTTTCCGATTGTGTTTTTGATCTGAGAAGAGCGTGAAGAGAGACAGGAAGTGGTTGTCGTCGCTGATGCTGGCTTCCGGATGACCGCTGCCAGCGCCGCCAGCCTCATTAATCACAAAATGGGCCCCCCCCCTACTTCCTTCTTTCCCCTCCTCTCATCGAAGTTCGTTAGCAACGCCACGTGATGTTTGTTTGTTTGTTGGAGAGTAATTATCGACCGAAGTCGTACTGTGCCCTCCAAGCGATGACACGGTGCCAGTAGCGCTCACTCCCTCGGAAATGAATACGGCAGCCCGACCAGAAGTTCATCCCGCATCCCCCGTTCTTTCCCGCAGGGTGTTTTCGCTCCGAGTCCCAGCGGAGTTCTCAAATGTTGTTACGTTGATTGGGCAGCTCCTGGCGACACCCCCACCGAATAGTAAGTTCTGCGTGTTCCTCTGCGACGTACGTAAACGGTGTACCGCAATTGCCCTCGAACTCGGTTCGCCGCGAGGGTGGCGACGACAGAATTTGCACGAACGCCAAAGCAAACAATAAAAGAATAATAAATAATAGTAGAATACAATTTATTCATCAAAAATATGTTTACAATAAACATATTTTTGCCCGTTAAGAAAATTCAATTTCTTGACAACAAATGATGGACGAAAGAGTTTTCCAAACAAATTTGTTATTTAAGAGACAAAGAAAAGAAATGCATTCCCACAGGAAGTTCTCCTAAGTCTGAAATCGAGAAATTGTTAATTGCGTCCACTGTGTGTGGCTTCCTCCAAATCTATTTGGTCCCCTGGGCGAGGCAAAACAATTGCTTTTGGGTTCCTTAAATCACGCGAGACATTCCTTTGCTCAGTCACTCTTCCAGAATAAGTTCCCATTTTTCAAAATTAAATTTAACTTCTGTTTTGGAAGTGAATAAAACATTTTAAATTCTTTAACAAAATTGTCTCCTCTTTTCGAGTCATTCCAAATACGTTTTCCCATTTTAAATTTCTAAATCCTGTTAATTAAGTTTATTATTATTATTATTAAGAAAATTCTCGACACTCAATGATACAGTAGATTAGAATTCATATGCAGATAAATTTCTACCTCTGTTTGCAGTGTGGAATGTACTATGTGTAGGGACTTCATAGTCCTTTCAGTAAGATAAGAAATTTGTACAAAACTGTTGTAAAGGAAGAATTACAAATTGTTGTCAAGAAATTTACGTTTCTTAACAAGTTCATTTATTGTAAACGAATTCTCTTGATAAATAAAATTGTATTGTATTGTATTGTATTGTATTATTATTATTATTATTATTGCTCTTTTATATTCTTTTATATTATTTCTCCTTGATTGGGGGATTCCATTTCGTGACGGGTACTGCTACCAAGCACACAGGGTGGTTGTTGTAATGTCTGGTGTTACTGTTGGTCGAGGAACTCTCTGACTGTTGTGGGGGGGGGGGGGGAAACAATGATGATGATTTATATATTTAGTTATTCTTTTATTGTTGTTATTTTTATTTCGTTTGTTTTGTTCCCTATTATGTGTTTGTCCACTTTATTCTTATTTCCCCCACTTACGCATCTGACTTTACTTCCTAGGAGAACTCCAGATTCGAGGGAACTTCTCAATTGTGTATAATTCCCTTCGGAAAGGCTGAGTGTTCAGGAATAACAAACTCACAAATTAATAAACAACAAAGTTTATTTACATACATATATACAATTGAATAAAAAAACATGTAATATGCATACAAAGTTAAATCAAGGATACCTTGCATAAATTATTCTTATATTAACAATCAATATGCTATTTTCATCATTATACTCTGTGTTCTTGCCATTCTGTTACAATACACTGAAGACCAATCTTAACTTTCCTAAAGTCTCTATTTGTTATTAGTCTTTCAGATGAACCAACAAATCTTCATCAATAAAAACACTATATTCAATTATCTATCCTTAAAACATATTCAAAGTTTCTTATATAATTCAATTATCTATCCTTAAAACATAATCAAAACTTCTCATATGATTCAATTATCTGTCCTTAAAACATTCATATATAATCCTTACTACCCTTCTAACACATTATAATCCTTTGAACACAATTTAATCTATTACTCATCGTTCGTTTCCCTTGCATTTTACAATAACCTTTTTTAATTAATTAAACTCTGTTAGTATATATATAATTTACTTCAGAGATAATTTATCTATCATTTTACTTCTAGTGCTATCTCTGTTTTTCATTAATTAATCACTATACTGTATCACTAACAGTCGTTGTTAACTTTCAGTACTTAATAATATCTCACCTACTTCTATCTTTTTACTTTCCTTTCCTTTCCTTTCCTGGGCGGTTTCAACCTTCCATTTTTGGCTCTCTGAGGATCTCCTTCATCTGCTTCACCTGAATTTGCTACAGATAATTTTTTTGGAACTCTTTGTTGCACTGGGACTGGCGTTCTTTCTCCACCTTATTCGGGCTACTTCTATCCCTTTCCATTCGCTGCTTCCTTCCTTCTCATCGAGCTACTAATTTCGCATTTTCGCTCCTTCTCTCGAGTTACTGATTCTGCGGATTTCGCTCCCTTTCTCTCCACCTTATTAAAACCTATCACGAGGAAAAACTCATAGGGTGCTACCCTCGTTTTTCCGTCCACCTATTAAGAACTCTTTCGAGAAGAAAACTTCCCAGGGCGATACCCTTCTCTTTTCCCACCACGACCAAACACTCCACTGTTAACTTTTACATATTTCCTACCACAACAGAACCCTCAACTGTCCACGTTACTAACTCATTTTACTTATCTCGACGAAAATCTCGACTGCTGTGTCCGCTGACTATTTCATTTTCCCTAGCACCAACAAAAACTCAACTTAAAATCCCACTAACCCATTTCCATAAACACCCACATAACTCAACTCGGGGATCTGTCACTAACTCATCTTCTCAAAACACTCCCAAATTCTCAACTCTGTGTTTTCTAACTCATTTCCATAAACACACACATAAAATTCAACTCTGTGTCTCTTTTCTCTCCCTGTTCACTCACTTTTTGTTCATCTCCTTCTCTGTACCGCCTACATATGTCAAAACGGCCCTAGTTTTCAGTTTAACCAATCTTACTCATTTTATCAACTTCCATTCTCTTCTTATTCGCTAATTTTATTTTCTTAAGCTGATTCTTTATTGCTCGATCTAACTTCTTATTTTAAGAAATTTGTAAACTTTCTCAGGCTGTCTGTGCCTTTTGAAATCAGCCGCTAATAGTTATACTGTAGCAGACTAATTTCCCACGATCTAAAAACTTGACATCTCCGACAGCCAGAGCCAGACTTCCATCTAATTCCCAGCATTTGTTCCGTTTTTACTGTCCAGGTGTAACCGATTAAAGAAATGTCCCGACAGCACATGGTCCACCGCGCTATTGTTTACCAGAGTTGACACCTTTTACTAATAGCAGTTGCTACAGGTTTCTATTGTTTTGATTTGCTTGTGTGAGCTGAGAGTCGGAGTGTACCTAGCTTGCTAATAGCTTTTCACTTACCGCTCCCCTTGTATAGACGTTGTCTAATTTAATCCTTGCTAGTGATCTTAGTAATACTCTTGACTTGTAATGTTCCACTCCCCCATATTTCCATATTATAAGTTTTACTTTAAATAAATCTCCCTCTTCCACAAAATTTATATTTGTAAGATTTTACATCTTACACTGTCCTAAGGTGTTCAGGATTGCGACTTTCTGGAGTTCCTTGTAGGTGCTCTCTAGAAGACCTATTGCTGCTAGGCTGCTAGGTACACTCTTTGATACCATGCCGGTGGTTGACACGATGATCGGGATGGTCGATACCTCTTGCATACGCCACATCTCCTTCACCTCATGTCTCAGGTTCGTGTGCTTCCTAATTTTTTCTCATGGGGTTTCTGAACATTGCTAGTGTTGACACCGCTATGTCAATCAAGTAAGTAGCCTTTTCCATCCTGTCCACAAAGGTTATGTCCGGTCTGTTGTGCGGTATGATGGTATCCGTTATTATTGCGCTGTCCCAGTACAGCTTGTGGGTTGGGGTCTCTAGTACTGCCTGGGGTTCGTACTTGTAGTAGGGCACACTTTCTTTGGTCAACTGGTATTTCCTTGCTAGCTTCTGATGTACTATCCTGGCTACCTGGTTGTGTCTATGAATGTACTCAGTCTGGGTGATCACCTTGCACCCCGCGGTGATGTGTTGGATCGTTTCTGAGGACAGGTGGCATCGTCGACATGTGTAATCTGACATTCCGGGCTCCTTTGCGATGAATTTTCTATAGTTTCTGGTGTTGATTATCTGGTCTTGGATGGCCAGCATGAATCCTTCAGTCTCGGGGAAGAGCATCCCACTTCTCAGCCATGCATTGGAAGCAATGTTATCAGTGTGATCTTGATGGAGGTTATTGTAGTATCTGCCATGGAGTGTTTTCTTTGCCCATCTTTCTAGCTTCTTTTATTGTGCCGTCTGGGCTGTAAGGGGCTTCTCGCTTAGGTTCAGGGGGGTATACCACTTATCTATCTTTCTTATGGCCTGGTGCAGTGGTGCTACTTTGTTCTCGAAGTAATCCTTCAGGTTAACTATCGCTGTTTTCTGCTGCTCTATCAGGTATATCAGGCCCCTTCCTCCCTCTTTCCGAGCTATTGTTAGTCTCTTCACTGCAGACTTCGGGTGGTGTTGGCAGCTGTTGGTCATCGTTGTTCTTGTCTTTCGCATGATATTTTCTAGCTCGGTGTTAGTCCAATCTCTGACCCCGAATGTGTATGTTATTACTGGAGCTGCATAGGTGTTTATGCTTTATCTGTGTTCCCTCCGTTCAATTTTGCTTTCACCAGGCTTCTGAGTCTCTGATGGTATTTTTCGGTCAGGCACTTCTTGATTTCCTTGTGCTCTAACTGCTGAGCCTTCATCATCCCTAGGTATTTGTAGGTCTCTCCTTCTGTCATAGCTTCGATCTCTTTACCAGTCAACAGCTGGTATTTTCGGCCAATTAATTTTCTCCGGTACAGTGTGTGGGCCTTGCATTTTTCTAGAGCAAATTCCATCCTGACGTCCTTGCTGAATTCTTCGGTGATCCGGAGTAGTTGCTGGAGTTGCTTCTCGGTTTCCGCATAGAGCTTGATGTCATTCATATACATCAGGTGGGTGAGGGTGTACAGGTTCTTTCTTCCTTCTTTGAGGTTATATTCATACTTTCTGCCGTTGAGCCTGGTGGATAACGGGATGAGTGCTAGACAGAACCATAGTGGGGTCAGAGCATCTTCCAGAAAAATTCCTCTTCCAATGGAGATTGGCCTGGTTGTGATGTTCTCAACCTTAATGGTTGTACTCCATTTCGCCATTGTTGCTCCAAGGAAATTTGTGACTATCGGATTGACCTTTTAGATCTTTAGGGTCTCTATTAGCCAGCTATGAGGTACAGAGTCGAAGGCCTTGCGGTATTCGATGTAGGCCGTGTATAGGCTGAGGTGCTTCTTGAAGGCTTGCTCCTTAACTGTGGCATCTATGGTTAATTGCTCCTTGCATCCTTTGCTTCTCCGCTTGCATCCTTTCTGCTGTTTGGCCATTACGTTCTGACTCTCTAAGTGGTCTGATATCTTCTTGGTTATGCAGCTGATCAGGATCTTGTACATCATTACATCATTGGGAGGCATGTGATTGGCCTGTGTTTCTCCGAGTTTCTTGATCTTCATCTTTAGGCTTCAGATATGTGACTCCTTCAGTGAGAAACTTCGGGATTGTCTCCGGGTTGCTTATCATTCGTGTGAACTGCTCTAGGTATTTGTGTGTACAGTACTTGTGTGTGCAACCATTATTGTACCCGTAGTTGTGGATGTTATCAATTCCCAGAGTTCGCCAGTTGTGGGTGTTCCTGTGTTTTTCTTCTCCTTCTCGAATCTCCCACTCTCTAATCTCTTGTATGTCCTTCGTTTTCTTCCGTTCTACTTCTATCCAGGGTGCTCTGCTGTTATTCTAACTTCACTGCTCCAGATATTTCTCCAGAACTCTTCGATCATCTTCTTCTCCGGTGGTCCGTTTCCTGCTTTCTCATGTTCACCCAGTTTCCTGTAGAAGGCTCTTTGATCCTCATCGAAGATTCGGTTGTTTATTTTCCTCTGGGAGCTCTCTTTGTATCGGTGTAGTCTCTTGCTGAGTGCGAGGAGATTCTGCTTCAGTGTGTCCAAATATTCTCCTGTTCTCTGATTTCTGGTCTTATGTTTGCTGTGAGTGCTGTCTCTCTTGAGAATGCTCTTCACCTTTCCAATCAATTTCTTATTGCTATTACCCTGTTGGTACTGGGTCAACTGACCTATCTTGACTCTTAATTCTTCTATCTTCTGCTGAAGTCTTCTTTCTCAAGCTGGCGGTTCCTTCTGATTTCGGTTCTTCTGCTGCTGGTCTCTCGTTTCCTTTCCATTAATCCTAGTGGCTGCTATGGCAGTACAGTATTCGGCTGTGTGGATACCCTTCACCATTGCACCATTGTTGTCAAAGTAATGTGGCATTATTTTCCGATTGAGGTGATCTGTTACTCTCCACAGGAATTTATTTGGCCTCTGCTTAGGTATCATGTGGGTTCTTGTGGGGTCCATTCCTTCGAATTCTGTTAAGGCCTTCTTCCACAATTCTTCTATTCTGGATAGCATGACTTCATCTCTTTCCACTTCAGCTACTCTGGGTTATATTTCTTCTTGCTGTTCCTCCTCCAGTTCCATGGTATGCTGTTCCACCTCTGGTTCCATATTGACCATATTCTTTGTGCTTTGTAGTAGATCGCTGACATCCTGCTTGACTTTTTTTAAGATGACAGGAGCTATTAGGTTCTTCGTGACGATAGTCCTCTGGTCTGCTAATCGCTGTTCGGTAACCTGAATATCCGAGTATCGTTCTAACCACTTGGTATGTAGTAGCGATCTGTACATTGTCATATTGGTCTCTAGCTTCGTTATTTCATAGTATGCTCGCATGATGTACGTATTCATTTCAATGCTCCACTTCATGCGTTGGCATTTTCTTAATTTCTGAGTGGTCACTAGTGCAGTTGCGCAGGAAATACATCCAGTTGGTGGGGCTGGATGGTCTTGCCCTTCTCTTGTGGTAGCCTTACGGGAGACAGTGTCACTTGCTCCACTGTCATGCTCGGGAGACTGTCTCCAACTTTTCAAACTGACCCCTCTGCCTAAGGCCTGCTCGCGAGTGACTTTATCCTGCGCCACACTAGATGCAGTATGAATAATATTTATCTGCGACATCATCCATCTATGGTGGTGGACTTGTTTAGCTTCGGTTTATGTCCAGTGGTTTATTTATTTATTTAGTTAGTTCTGGTTCATGACACCAGATGGAGCCACTATCCGCTCAGCCGTCAATCCGACTTGGGGAAGGTAAGTCCACTGGGGTAACTTTCGCGATGTTTTTTTTATCATTTATTATTATTATTATTATTATTATTATTATTATTATTATTATTATTATCCTAATAGAATTAGATACCGCAATTTTGCAATGGGATGACATACAGACTGATAAGACCATACTAGTAGGAGATTTTAATATTAATTTAATATTAATTAGAGAACTTAGTAGACTCTCTAAACTTACATTTAAACAACAATAACTTCATAATGATTTTATTTATAGATTTTACCAAAGCATGTGACTTAATTGATAACCCAATATTGAAACAGTCAATCAACTCTTAGCATCTTCTTTAACCAAAAGAAAAATAAATAAATAAATCTTTATTGTGAAGTAGAGTTACAGCACAATATCCCATCACGGCGACGAGCGCCAGGAGGTTCACATATAGCAGTTAGGGAAAAGATAAGAACGGCGTACAAATAACAGTAGAAGTAGAGAATACAAAGGGAAAATCATATAATGTGAAGAGAGGAGTACCTCAGGGCACTCATGCAAGGCCAATCATGTTGAACATCTATATAAATGACATATTCGAAGTAATAAAGAACTCCTTTATAAAAATCTATGCAGTTGATTTAATCTTATATACAATTGGAAAGAACCTGACAAAAATGGCTAAACATTTTCAGCAGGATCTTATTCATTTGCAGAGTTGGCTACATGATAATAAATTAGCCTCAGCTTTCAAAAAACAAAACTTTTTTTTAAGGCCCTTGCCATTGAAATCTTCGGAAATTCGGTGGCAGGGCCTGCCAGAGTATCATAACAATCTACTGGGTGCCTGATTTGCCTCCCCTGGGTAAGTGTAGGCAACAGTGGGTCCCAACGACTAAATGGTCAGATATACAACGGTACAAAACAGTACACGACACAACACTCTCCATACACTTCTAAATACCTAGCCTCCAGAGTACTGTACTGTGTCCCAAAAACAAAGTACACAATGCAGAGATGAGGAAAACCCACCCCTGGTGCCGTCAGACAAATAACACACTTTAATATATCTTTATTGCAGGCAGTGATTGGTTCCATGATTGCCTGATGCAATAACACCCACAACAGCGACAATGCTAGGGGGTTTAACATTAAATAACTTATACAGGAAAAATTACTTAAAACATATTAGGACATAAAACGTATAATTACATATTTTACATATAAAATTAATATTAACGTGTGAAATGAAGACACATGAAAGGACGATGACAGTCACTCGGTTGAAGACGAAAGCTGGTCCCTGATGATGCGTCTTCTGTACGATTTGTCCTCTATGAACTTTTTGTAGTCCACATCCATCTCCTGGACATTGTGGAGCATCTCCATGGGCAGGAATCTATCCCCTATTCTGATACTCCACGCCACAGACTGCAGTGAGGGGAGGGCTCTTAAAGGTTTTGAGGGGATCCTCCAATTGCACATCTGCCAAATATTTGGCGTATTGACTTCACCCGATATCATTTTAATTGACACACGCAAGCGGAGGGCAAATATCCGTTTGTAGACTTTTCTGTAATTTAGAAGTTGGGTGATATCTGAAGTATGTATGAGTGGTGGCAGTTTATGCTTGAAGAGGATCCACCGAAGAAGCCAGTACTCATCAGATGCAATGGTTTTTAGCGTGGTTTTCGATGCCGACGCCCACATTTCTGACCCGTAGGTGATGGCTCGCTGCAGAAACCGGTATATGTATTGGAGCGTGTACTCAGGCTCTGTGACATGAAGGAGGTGTTGTTTGGCAAGCCATCTTGCTCTGCAGACCTTGTTATGAATGTCTGCAATATGGTGTTTGAAACTGAGTTGAGGGTCGAATATAACACCGAGATCTTTGTGCTTGATGACTGGGGTGATGGGGGTTCCGTGGATTTCCAGGTTTAGTTGCGTTGGGTTTGATTTGAGGGAAAATACCATTTGTGCAGATTTTTTTGGATTTATCTTAACAGAGAGCTGTGCCAAGTATGTAATCAGATTCTTCAGGCTGTTGATAATGTTTCCAGAAACAGAATCAGGTCAGGCGGTCCCGTTGATCCGATAGAGGAGCTTCAAGTCGTCTGCATAACTGATAAATTCTGTTTGCTGACACAGGAATGGGTGGATGGCAGCCGTAAAGTGGAGCCCTGAGAGAACTCCGCCCTGGGGTACACCTACAGAAACTTTCCTTGTGAAAGATTTTTTATTCACAGTCAAGTGAAGGACCCTGGTCGTAAGTAGCGACTTCAAGAATTCCAGTACATTGCCTTTTATCTGGTATCCATCCTCACAAAGTTGCAGGAGGGGCTGGATGTCTATGTTGTCGAATGCAGACTGGATATCCAGATAATGGTGTTGGTGGTTTGCAATAGGTTTGTAATGGTGGACCTGCGTTTCAAGGCATAGTGAATGTATGGTGATTCACATGGCAGAATCTGGTTGGTTAGGATAGGAAGAAGGCACTTCTCCATGACTTTGAGGAGACATGAGGCTTTCATTATTGGCCTGAATTGTGAAATTGATGTCGCTCCTCGTGTTTTGGGGATTGGTCGGGCAATATATACTTACTGACCAAATCGATAGCGGCGTTCTCCTCTTGGACCACATATTTTCAAAAGACTGCGATGCGGTTTGAGTTGATTACTTGGCCACTGGAACCCCCTGCTTTTTTTTTTTTTTATCGGGGTCTGTGTTGGCTTGTTGTGAGTGTGATCGATCGTCACGGTCCTCCCCACACCGGGTGGAAAAGGCCCGGGTGCGAATCCCGTCGATTAAGCGAGGAACTTTAATGGGCTATTTTCATTCCGTGGCCGAATTAGTCGGCCTCAGGCGTAGATAGCAAGGTTTTCCCATAGGAACTGGGATTTTTCGTCTAGCAAACAGACAAATCGAGCACAGAACACACGCAATTAACAAACATAAAACACACAACACAGCACGGCAGATGAATTTAAATATTCGGGTGGCCTAAAAATAGTAGTTTGGTTTTTTTGTGAGCTTGATCGAGTAAATAATAATAATAATAATAAGAGAAATGTTTATTGTATACAGAAGGCGCATTGCTGTATACAACTCCCTTCCTGCTACAAGCCAGGGGTTTACATAAACGAAATTACAAAAAACAACATAATAAACAAAGATGAAAAAAAGAAAAAGCATTATGATTCCAGAAAGGTTTGAACACTGGATTGATGGATGCATGGCAGTGATGGACAAATCCTCAGGAGCAGGTTCTATTGTCCTCTGAGGTGGTCCTGGGAAGGAAGTCGACCGAGTACGTTCTGCCTATATTTCTTATCCAATGCGAACTTGTAGAGGTCGCCGTCCAAGGACTGTATGTCTTGCAGCATTTGCACCAGTAAGAACCGATCAGATAACTTTACCCGGTTTGGAATGGCCTGAAGGATTGAATTGACTCAATGGCATGATACTGGGATTCTCCATGCGCAGTTAGCCTAGAAGTCTGGTTCCGAAATAATGCTGACCATAATTTTTACAGCAAAGACGAGTCTTCTCTCGTGAATGACTGCAGGAAGAAGTCTGGTGTTTAGAGCTTCCGCCATCTGTGTGGTTTTTGGTGCAGTGGGTAGGAAAGCCGAAATTTCGAAATATCCCACTTCAATAGCCAGAATTCTCCCGCGAAAATGCGTCTAAGATGGGTCGTAGCAGTTGAAGTCCAGACTTCGGCGCTATAGAGAATGACCGGATAAACACATGTCTTAATAATAATATAATGATAAGCCTGGTCACGGACCTGCATTAGTTGTTGTTTAATCATCCACCGGAGTCGACAGAACTTTATTTGCAAGTGGTCTATGTGCTGTAGAAAGGAGAGCTTTTGATCAAAAATAACGCCCAGATCTGTATGTTGTTGGATGGCAGAAATCGGGCTTCCTCTTAAAATGGGTTGTACTACTGTTGGGCTCCGTTTGAGAGAGAAAGTCAACTGTTTTGACTTCTCAGGATTGATGTCAAGAAAGAAACCGGAGAGGAAGGCCTCAAGGTTCCGGATTTTCTGAAGGATTAAGGCATTGATGTATTTAGCAGTGTGTCCGGGGCTGATGGGAGTAAACAGTTTTATGTCATCGGCAAAGGTAATGATATCAGTTCGGCCCGTCACGAACGGCACGAGAACAGCTGAGAACAAGATTCTGGACAGGACCCCGCCTTGTGGGACTCCAGCTGTAATAGTCCTGGTGTAGCGCAGATTGCCATCGGGAATAATAATGGTCCTGTTCTCCAGCATTGTCTGAATAACCACAGCAAGTGTCCACCAGTGAGGTAAAAAAGTGTAATGTAGCCGTCATTTAGTGTAGCCACGATTTCTCGAGCTCCTGAATTTTGAATTATTTAATGTGTTTAAAGTGTTTTCTTCCACTGGAAAAGTGTGCCAGCTGAAAGAACTAAGTTAGCGGATTATGTGGGTGAGAAAATTTTGTCATTACCAGAGTTATCTTATGAGAACCCGCTCGTTATCTGTTTAATCATCTGTTCAACCTTTCCAGATCCTGTTGCAGCTATGCTGCTGCAACAGGATCTGGAAAGGTTGAACAGATGGGCTGAGAGGTGGCAAATGAAGTTTAACATTGACAAATGTAAAGTACTACATATGGGAAACAGTAACCCCCGAGCAACGTATCAACTCTGTGGTACTACACTGACAGTGGTGGAGAATGAAAAGGACCTGGGGGTAATTGTGCAGGCAGATATGAAGTTCTCTGAGCAGTGCAGACGGGCTGCAAGAGTAGCTCATGGTGTCTTGTCAATGATATACAGGAATTTTTCTAGCAGGGATAAGGATGTGATTATTCCCTTGTATAAGGCAATGGTCAGGCCACACCTTGAGTACTGTATACAGGTCTGGAGGCCTCATTTCAGGAAGGATGTAGAGCTGCTGGAACGGGTACAGAGAAGGGCAACAAGATTAGTGAATGGAACAAAGGGTTGCTCTTACGAAGAAAGGCTTAAGTTTTGCAAATTACAGAGTCTGGAGACTAGGCACCGGCGAGGTGATCTGATAGAGGTGTATAAGGCTTTGAATGGTTTGAGCATGCTCAATGCCAATGGGATTCTTCATCTTGCTCAGAATAATCACCTCAGAGGGCATAAATTCAAATTGCGGAAGGACGGATGTCGGATAGATGTGCGGAAATTTGCCTTTGGCCAGCGGGTGGTTGGTTGGTGGAACCGACTTCCATCACTTGTTGTTGAAGTTGATAGCCTAAACAAATTTAAAGCTCAACTGGACAGGTATTTCGAACGAACGGAGGGGTGAAATGGGAGTGGGTTTTTTTTTTTTTTTTTTTTTTTTTTTTTTTTTTGGCTGATGCTGAATAAGCTTGCTTTCTTGCATCATATGCCTCTACTAATGCTAATGCTAATGCTAATCTCATTAGGCTTAACATTCTGCTGACCGCATGCTAACGCGTTTTGCTGTAATCACATACGCATTGTTGATAATTAGGCTTAGCGGTTTCACTATTTCAATTTAAAAATAAGAATCTGGGGTTTCAATGATATTGGCTCGTTCCTAATAGAATATGCTTCTTAGTTTGGTCAATAACTATCCAAATAATTGTCTACTAATGGAATCCTAAACAGGTAATATGTCTAATCTTGATTTTAAGCATTCATACTTCACGTAATAGTTGAAACGAGCTGTTGGTTTATAGTGATTCAGTGCAGCGGAACATAGCAATATTCTGCTTGAGGCAATACGGCATTTAAGCTTTGAACAAGGTTAAGCAGAGACAAATTTAGGGATTAAACCTCCCCCACTCCCACCTGCATACTTCAGCAGCTAGTCATCGAAGGATAGAAGTGCCCTATCTTGTTGTACTATAGACTACCTGCCTCGAAATTACTGAAACTCCGGCTCCCGTTTACATTTCAAAATGACAGATTTCAACGCATCAGCCGTGCCGCTTACTTGCTGCATTTGTCTGACCAATGATGACTTCATAATTAAATGCGTTACTTGTCACAAAAACTATTGCAATAAGCTTGATTGTACTTCGGTAGATATTAAGAGATTAAGCAAAACTAGAAAACGCAAGTTTGAATGTGACGCTTGTAGGCAACAAACAGGGAAAAATAATAAAGAATTACCTAATGAAGTCATTTGTCAAGATTCTTGCGAAGAACAGATTAACGACCTTGAACAAGCAACAAGAGTAATCCTCTCGCAGACTGACCTTGGAAATGGCATCTTGGGCCATCCTGAAGGATCAATTTTGGAAATCTTGGGATGCGATATTTGTCCGGAAGACTGCGAGCACTCTGAAGGGGCTTCCGCTAGACAGAGGAGCAATCATAGCCCGAATGAAAGGCAGGAAGAGAACCGTAAAGAATATGTCTCGCGTAGGGAATTAAAGGATATCCTTGCAGACTGCATCAGCCCCTTTTCGATGCAGGCTGTGGAATACGCTGAAAACCTCGCGAGCAATTTCATCCCTGTACATAAAATACTACAGGAATTGCAGGAAGAGAATTTTCTTCTCAAAGAACAAAACAGTAGAATATTGCACACCCTTAAACGACTAGAGGAAAAGCTAGATTGCTTTAAATCAGTCCTCGTTGCTCAAGGTGGCTCAGCGGCCCCCGTAAAAAAACCGACGAAACTTGCTATGCGAGGCAGAGCTACCCAAAGAAAAGTGGTGATATGCAGGGACTGCACAAGAGGATTGAAAGCATTGAAAATCACAAACAGACGTCAAGAAACGAATTGCATTCGGGGGAAAACATATCAGAACGAATTGCAAAACTACAAGACAGCCAAATAATATATGAACTTCAAGCCCAGCCGAGAACTGTCTGTTTGCAGCAGGACCTCGCAAGCAATAGTACCAAACCCAGTGAAACTTTAGGGGCAGCACAAGAAAATGGCTCCACACATTCCACTAGGAAAAGTCGAAACCAAAATAAAGAAGTCTCAGAAATATTAGGACAACAGGAATCAACTGAAATGATTGGGGCATGCATGTATTCCAAGAGTACGAACGCCAGAGTTACATCTTTCCCCTCAGATCATGTTCCTGCAAACTCACTCGCCTATGCGCACATCGCTAAGCTACCTAAAAAGCATAACACTTTTGAGGGTGGAAATACCCGCCCATCTCAAAATTTCATGCCTACTCTGGCCGAGGACGGCCGACGACGTAATCCAGTTCACAGAGAAAGTATTAACGTGTCTTCCTGTAACACACCTGAAACAAACAAACGGTTTTCTGAAATGTACAACATTACTTCCGTTGCAACCAGAGAGCAAATTTTTGTATCAAGGCTGGGGCCCACAACACAGCCCAGAAACATTAAAGTCATGTGTGAGGGCGAACATGGGATAACTGTGGAAGTAAAGCGAGTGAAAACACGACACCCAGCTTACTCCTCCTTTATAATCTCTTGTCCACCAGATAAAGTAACACGCCTACAAGACGTAAATGCCTGGCCGGTAGGTACCTTAGTCAAGCCCTACAGAGATAGATTGGCCAGACCACTGGATAAAAATGATGCAAGGAATCGGGCTCAATAGCAATCAAAAAAACTACCACCCCCAGCTTGGGATGCAGAACATCACATCCACTTGTTTGCACAAAACGTGAGGAGCATCTCAAATAAGCTCCACACCTTACAAACGATGATGATGTACGAGGACCTGGATTTCATTTGCCTAATCGAAACCTGGTTGGGAAATGGAAAACAGTTAGATCGGCTAACTGCGGCAGCAAACTGCAAATGTGTGGGAACAGGAAGAACAGATAGGCCAGGAGGAGGAGTTTTAATTTGCTATCAAAATAAATACCAGCCTATAAGAGAACGAAAAACCAATTCAAATAATTTTGAAGGGATTTGCGTTACCTTTTCAAAAGAGCACGTGAAAATACAGTTATGCCTCATATACCCCCCACCTGAGCACGCAAAGGAGACAAGAAACGAACTCTATGTGTGGCTTGCTGTAAATCTAAATCCATCAGTCGACACAATAATAACGGGAGATTTTAATATGCCTCTTCCAAAACACAGGGAGGCCAAGAAAGAGCTGGATGCGACATTGGGTGCATTGCACTTAACGCAGCTTCCGACACCAGTGACAAGGGGAATGCAGCAACTTGACCTGTTGTATCATAGTTCCTTAGACATAAGACTAGCGCAAAACTGCATAAAATTTAAGTCGGACCACAATCCCATTGAAATAGAAGCAGCACTGAAGATGCATAAAACATGCAGGGTAAGCACACGAACTGGATAAAACAAAGTAAGTATCTTTTCTCCGTGAAGTATATTAATGCAGAAGTCATTCTCAGTCACCTGACTAGTTACAACTGGAACGACCTGCAAAGAAAGCCAGTAGACGAAGCTTTAGAAATGATCACTAAAAAGCTTTACCAAATAGCATTGGAAGGAGCAGCAAAGGAAATCAAAATATCTGAGAGAACAACAGAATGGTTCAACCCACAAATGAAGACAAGTTTCCTCAGGAAGCAAAAACTGTATAGAAAATGGCAAAGAACGGGTCATCCCGCCGATCACGTGCGTTATAAGAAGGAAAGGGTACATTTCATCAAAGCAAAACGACAGGCACACTGCAGTGTTGTTCGTAACAAACTAAAACGAGCAAAAAGAATTACTAGCAATAGAAATAGCACCGAAAATATGACCGAATGCATTTTCAAGGAATGGGCTAATAACACTTTTGGTAACCTGCACGGACTGAATCAAATTAAAAACACTGATAATGGTAACAAAATTTTGGAATTCCTGAAAGATATAAACAAGCGAAACTATTCGGCAAGAGAGGAACCAACAAGGCCTCCATTGAGTGAAATACAAATCACCAAAGAGAGCGTAATGAAAGCAATCAACGATCTGCCCAATAAGGCCACTGTTGGACCAGACAAATTTCCAATGTTCATCCTTAAAATAAGTAGCCCATTTATAATAGATCTATTACTGCACATCTATCAGGAAATCATCAGGTCAAGAGCTTTCCCGCAAGCTTGGAAAAATTACATTGTAACCCCAATACCAAAGATTAAACACCCAAAATCGGCTAAGGATTACAGACCAATTTCTGATAGTTGCACCCTACAGAAGGTTTTCGAAAAAGCGCTGCTTCCCACCATCAATCAACACTGCTTCAGCCATAGACCACCACATTTGCACTCAGTCATTTCGGGTAGATCAACAATAACAAACTTACTGGAAATCCTTTTTCGCGTGCAGAAAGCACTAAATGAGAAAAAGCAAATTGATATTATTTTTTTGGACATCTCCGCAGCCTACGACAACGTCTCAATTCCAGCGCTCATTGCGATTTTAAGGAATTATTTTAATGTAAGAGGAAATTTGTTAACTATAATAAGCAGCCTGCTAGAACATAGACAACTTATTGTTAAGCACCAAAAGCTACAATCTTGCTTTACCATCTCGCAAGGAGTGCCACAAGGGGGAGTTCTTTCGGCTACCCTTTTCGCGGCCGCCCTGGAGCCGTTTCTTGCACAGTACCACGACTTTATAACATAAGCTGACGATGTAAAATTCTTCATCACTTCCAAAGACCATGAATCAGCAGAAAGTATTTGCCAGATTGCAAATAGCACAATCCGAGAATTTGAGAGCTACCTGGATTGCATCGGTCTCCGTATTAACGCACAGAAGTCTGCCCAAATGACCATAACTTACAAGCAGAATAAAAATGACATCTCGATCTCTGTGAACGGGTCTAGTGTTGAAAAAGTGCACTCTCACCTGGACCTAGGTCTTAAGTGGGATGACAGACTCACCTTTGCTCAACACTTCGCCCATATGAAGACAAAAATATTCGCCACTTTAAGGGCTACTAGACAGGAACTGGTAGGAATTAGTGATCATCATCTAGCGACCAAGTACATTTTAATGTGTGTCATGCCAATTGCAATGTATGCCTCGCAAATCTGGTCATCAGCTCCAGATTCACATTATAAGTCCGTCCTTGGGATCGAGTACTGGTTCTTGCGATGGCTTAACAGAGTTGCTGGCCACCCTTTTACTATCTCAAGGGCCATTCTCTACTCAAACCTTAACATCACACCCTGGATGCAGCGGACAATTAACAGGAACATACACACTCTCGCACAAATGCTCACAGGCAGAGTCGATGCTCCAGTCCTGGATAATATTCTAGTCAAACCGCGTGCCACTGCTAGACGTTGCGGAGAAGTAAATAATCCACTGCGTCCAGTCCTCAACAATCTTAATAGCCTGCAAAGATTCTTCCCATCAAATACAGCGAAAATATTTAACTCACTACACGTAGATGCCGGAAAACTGTGTGAGGATTCAACATACCGGAAAGAGATCTTCCAGAATTCGTACAGACTTACCGAAATATGAATCGGCTGCAAAGTACCAAAGAATTGAGAGTAAAAGAGAAACTTTCTGCTTTAAGAACAATAATAATTTGTTGACCAGAAAAATATACCTTCTGTAACAGATATGTAAGTTATATGTGGAATTATTAGTGAATTGTAAATATATGATTTGTATAATGTATGTACACAATCATTAATACATTAAATACTGTATATACAAAGGGTACTAGGAAAGATTTGCAATACAGCTTTGTTTATTTAATTTTTTCAAAGTAATTTCCTCTACATTCAATACACCTCTCCATCCTCCGAAACCAATCTTTAAACCAGTTCTGCCAAGTTTCACTAGGGAGTAAAGCACACTCGTTGTCCCAAGCCCGTAGAAGGTCCTCATCACTGGAAAACGGCCTCCCTTTTAGCTTCATTTTCACATGCGGGAACAGTGCAAAGTCGCAGGGGGCAAGGTCTGGACTGTAGGGAAGGTGCTCGAGAAGTTTCAGTCCTGTCGTGGTCAAATATTCGGTGCAGGCTTTGGCGCGGTTAGCTGGAGCATTTTCGTGATGGAGGTACCAGGTGTCCATTCTTGACTTTGGCCGCAGGTTCTTCATAGATCCAATGACTTTAGGCAGGCATTGTTCAGTATACCACTTAGCTGTGACTGTCTTCTGCGTGTCCAAAACGACACGTTCCACAATTCCACTCGATTTGAAAAATACAGCTATCATTTTCTTCTTTACAGATCGGGATTTTCTGACAATTACGGGTGTGTCGTCATCATCAAAGACCCAAACTTTGTTTTGAGCCTTGGTCGGCAGATCGTAATAGTACAGCCAAGTCTCGTCACCTGTCACGATGTTGTTCACATACCGAGATTGTCCCTTATCAAACTTTTTTAACATCTCCCGGCACCAAGTCACACGTCGTGTCATCTGCTCTTCAGTCAGTTGATGCGGCACCCAGAGAGAAAATGTTTCTTCACGTGCAAATGATCTTGCAGAATCGAACGAATTGCTGGTGCATTTAGGCCCAAAGTATCCTCTATCTGTTGGTAGGTCACTCGCCTGTTTTCGTCAAGCATTTTCCTCACAGCAGTAGCGTTTTCCTCCGTAACTGACATTTGTGGCCTTCCCGGCCTCTCAGAATCCTCCAGAGTGAAATTTCCCCTTTGGAATTCTCTATACCACCTGAATATCGTTGTACGATGTGGACAATCATCATCTAGTGCAAGAGTCATTTCTTCTAAGCACTGGTCTATGGTTAAACCACGCACGAAATTATACCGCAAAACTGTCCTTATCTCATTTCGTGACCACGATGCCATCGCAAGCACTTTACACTCTCACTACTAATGAATAACTGAGCCCATCGACTTGGCGCGGCGGCTACTATGCACGTATGAACATGTCTCAACATGCAGCAACAAGCAACTTCCTGTGATTCATTGTTGCGTCATATTGCAAAACTTTCCTAGTACCCTTTGTATGTACACAATCATAAATGTGTAAATACTGTATGTATTAAACATAAAATGTGTACAAAATATTTCGGGACGAGACTACGTGTACAGTATATGTAACCAATTGCACGTAGTATCTCGTACCCTGATATGTACTTAGCACCCTCCTGGCACTTTGCCGTCCCGGGGTGGTTCCTTATGGAAATAAACAGATAATAATAATAATAATAATAATAATAATAATAATAATAATAATAATGCATGTACTCACGTAGTAGCCTTGCCAACGCGTGAACGGATATGGAATCAAATGCTGCCTGGACGTCGTATAAATAACGGCGATTTCCAAACTTTGCTCAAATGCCTCGAGGATCTTGGTAGTGATGGTGACTAGATTTGCAGCGGTGGATCTTGACCGGATAGCATAGTGGATCTGCTTAATACCAGCAACGGCCCAACATCTAACTGAGACAAATCAGCTCGAGGAACCCAATAAAACCCAAACTAAAGTAACCAAGATAATAACAGAAGCCAGCAATGCAGCAATAAAAAGAAGAACCCCGATCCGGGGAGCTGTCCCCTGGTGGACCCTGGAAATTCAACAGCTCAGACGGGAAACAATTAAAAGAAGAAAACAATTCCAACGGGCAAGGCGCACATGGCCGGCCCATGCGGTTGAAGCTTTAAGGGAAAGATATAGAGAAGCCAGAAACAGCTACACAAATGCGATTGTTAAGAGCAAACGCAAGGCCTGGGAGACTTTTGTTAGCACAACAGGGAACACCGAACCCTGGGGAGTGTTATACAAGATAGTGTCGAATAAACTTCCCGGGGGGGAAGTCATTTCAACCACCCAGACACCACAAGGTGATTATACCACCACGTGGCAACAATCTATAAGCAATATATTGGATGCCATCTTCCCGGAACCAATAGAGCCAACACTGGCAGAGCAACTTATCATCTGTCAAGATAATGAAGCTTACTTAACAGACACTCAGGAGCCACCCTTCACACGGGATGAACTACAACAAATGGCAACCCAGATAAGAAACAATAAATGTCCAGGCCTGGAATACTTACAACCCGCAATTATTAAGAAGACCGTGGAGATCGTTCCAGACCTCCTCTTACACCTATATAACAGCTGCTTGGCTAAGGGCATCTTCCCCAAAAAATGGAAGACAGCAAAGGTAAAATTAATCGCCAAAAATTCGAACAAGCCACCTCACCTGCCAAACTCCTATCGGCCAATAGCCCTACTACCGGTTGCAAGCAAATTAGAAAGACTACTCTGCACAAGGATAAATCAGCATTACCAGGCAGCGAAACTCACAGAGACATCGCAATACGGATTCAAGCAGGGTTCGTCTACTGTGGAAGCCTTGCGTAGCCTATCGGAATCAGCAGCAAACTGCAATAATAAATATCTTCTAGTCATCTCCGTTGACTTCGCTGGGGTTCGACACCATTTGGTGGCCGAGCGTACTGGCTAGACTAAGGCAGGCACAAGTTCCGATCAACTTATACTCCATAATTAGGTCATATCTCTCCGAGAGACGCATCATCGTGGAAGCACCTTATGGTAGAGTGAATCATGATGTCCGCAGGGGCTGTCCCCAGAGTTCTGTTCTGGGGCCGCTCCTGTGGAATATGGTTCTGGACGGGTTCTTGGCTTTGCACCTTGGTGATGTGCGCTCCCAGGCCTTTGCTGATGATTTGGTCCTCACCATTGCTGCAGATAGCAGGGCCCAGCTAGAGGAAAAGGCCAATCAGGCAATGCTGATATTGAAAAACTGGACCAGAACCCACTGCCTGACGATATCAACAACAAAGACGTCCTCCATCCTGCTAAAAGGCAAGCTTGATATACGTAGACCGCCACAAATAAAGGTGGGACCTACCACAATAAAATTAGTGACCCAGTTAAAATATTTAGGGGTTATACTGGATGGTAATCTCACCTTTAAACACCATCTAACTTATATCAGAGCCAAAATTAAAAGATACTCTGGATTGGTGGCTAGGATCGCCAGGCGGGACTGGGGGTTAAACCAGCGCACCCTGTCATTGTTTTATAAAACAACCTTCCTACCGATCATCACTTACGCCTCAGCAATATGGTTTCCCAAAACAGCAACTGTAGTAAACCGACGCAACCTTGATGCAACGCAAAGAACCATCCTACTGACAGTTACACGTGCTTGTAGGACAACCAGTACCCACGCACTGCAGGTCTTGGCCGGAGCTCTCCCCCTTGACTTAGAGATCACGCGCAGGGGAATGAACTACCACATAGAGAAAGGAATACCTTGTACATATCATGGCTATACTGTGGACGTTAATGCACCACAAAAAAATGAAAAGACAAGACTGCAAAAACACCTGATGCAAGTTGGCAGGAGCGCTGGGCCAACTCAAATAAGGGAAATATCACCAAGAAATTCATTCCGAACATCGACAGGATGTACCCCAGTCCCCCAACTTGGTTTCAACCTGGCTTATACACCACATATTTATTGACTGGTCACGGGGCCTTTAAAGCCAAGCTGGCAGCGCTGGGGATTGAGGTGGATCCGAGCTGTGCCTGTGGGGAGCTTGAGTGCTGGGAGCACATTATGTATGATTGCACCCATTATGAGGACCTCAGGTGAAGACTGATCACTGCAATACACTACCTCCCCAAGAATTTGGAATCACATCTATTGGACTCACTAGAGGAATACAGGGAGCTAAAGGAATATGCCCAAAAACTATTTGGTAGGCGTAAAACACTGATAGCCATCTACAGAAGAAGATAAAAATAAAAAATAATAAAATAAAATAAATAAATAAATAAAAAGAGACACAGAACACGCATGGAGAGGACTCAAGGAGAACCTCCCTCAGGAACCTGCTCACTACTAATCATCAAAAACCAGCGAACGCAAGAATAACCCCATGGAGATGCGGATCTTCCCATGATGAAGAGAACCACAGCCATTGCTAATAGACTAACAACGGACCTGACCAGTGTTCATAGCTGAGGACAAATCTGGATACCAAACGCTACCAATGACAGAGAAGACCCACGAAGATAAAGAAACTCCAAGTTGCTGCCTCAACGGAGCCATATTGGCTCAAGGCTCTGCACTCTCTTGTGCAGTGCAATTCTTTTACTCCCACACCCGGCAGGGGAGGGAGGTGACGGCTTGCTGTCTCCTCTCTTCCCTGCCACACCATTCCTTTCCTCTGGTGGGGCATGGGCATGCCTCACTGAATAATTGGGGGTCACCTACCCTATCGACCCTCTTCTTCCTATTTTACCCCCCCCAGCCTTCACTCTCCCCTCCCAGCACTTTCTCTTGCACAGTGTATAGCCCTACACGTCCAAATTTAAAATACACCAAAAAAATTTCGCCCAACCTTTTAGGCACTTCAGAAACGGGCCTTCAGCGTCAAACCCCATATTAGCGCTTTAATGTAAGTGAATTAAAATCAACCGCGGTCGTTCCAATTTTATTTTAGGTCCTAGCCACTAAAATCCCAGGAAAGTAAGTGGCAGGACCTGCCAGAGTACAATTGACTCAATGGTAACACCCGGCTAGCCTCCACGTGGCGAGGTATGGGCAACGTCGGGTCCCATTAGGGGCCTGGCGGCCAATAAGCCGGATAAACAATGGGCACAACATATAACACTACTCATGACCCACACACTTCTAAATCTCTGGCTTTGACAGGGTACTGTCACCGATACATAGAACATTCGCGGAGATGGGAGAAATCCCAGGAGCCGCTAGACCCTCAATATACCTCATACCTCATACCTCATAGTGGATCTGCGGTTGCTGTTGTGGCATAATTTGGACGGTTAGTGTTCTTAGAAGAGATTTCTCAAAGAACTTTAATAGGCTTCATGAGCGCATTTTCGGCAGCGGACTTAACTAGATAGACATAGGAGGGGAAAAATTCTGATGAAGGATCTTGTTGAATAACGACAGGATAGGATCAACAACAAATGAGGCATTTCGGCATAAACTGAGGAATTCCGTTGGCACAGATGCGGCTGTGGGTGCTAAGTTATTTATTGTGTCGATCAGCTGGTATTTGGTGAGTTGAGCTGACTTTAAGGGGTCTGTTGAAATCGGATTGATTGGGAATTCCATGGTGTAGTGGATTCTGGCTGAGCCGCGACCTCGTTATATGGTCGAGCCAACTGCTCAGATTGAGTGAGTCAATGGTGTGCTCTTATTGACTTCTATGAAAGGCTGTCCCTTATTTATGGTACGCACCTATGGTGCTTCGGGCTATAGAGCTTCTAAGTGTGCTGTGATTAAACAGTTGTTACAGGCCCAGCTTGCTGCCCTCCTGATGATGTCTAGAGCATGTAGGATTACATCTACTGTGGCTTTACAGGTTCTGTTGGGAAAACTACCAGTACATTATGAGAACCAATACCGATACACGAATTATCATCTGAAGAAAGCGCGCCCTGTTTCCTTGGAACATGTGCAGCTTGATATCAGTGCTTCTTTGGCTTCTGAAAGGAAAAGACTGCGTTCCATCTACATTAAAAAAGTGGCAAAGAGGATGGAATACCTCAGATCTTGGTAGGTAACGAGAGAATTTTTACCTTTGGTTAGAGAGTTCAAGAAGAAAGAATTTTTATGGCTTTCTCCAGGATTGCACGGCACATTCCTGCTGTCGGGTCAGGGCAGCATTAATAGTAAACTGTTTAAACTAGAACTGTCTCCTACTGCACTTTGTCTGTGTGAGGCTCAAGAGAACGTGAATCATATCTTATTTGATTGTCACTACTATTTGGACTACAGACAAGAACTTCAACTTACTGCAGGACTCTTCGCTAGTGAAAATAAACCTTTACTTGTTCGATCTCAGGTTGCATTTAATTCTCTTAATACATTTGCTACACGTGTCTTCAAAAGGAGAGATGAACTTCGACCAGTTAACTCAAGATAGACTGTTGTTCTTGTGACTCTTTGTACCTCAGGGTTGGTGTACAGAAAAGTGACTTTAACTACGAGTTCTCAAAGTGATTGCTTGTATTAGATGGTAATAATGTTATTGTTATATATTAGAACTATTGGATTTCTACTGCACTGAAACTTTTACTTTTTGTTTCTTAGTAATGCTACTCCAGTGGGTTATCCTTTTGGATGTATTGTTTGGTGAACTGTTGAAGGCAACTAAGGCTTGATATTGATTGTGATTGTACATAGTACATATACACTGTGCTGCCACTTTATTAGGTACACCTACCTAGCCCCATTTAGCCTTCAAAACAGCCTGAATTCGTCTAGGCATGGATTTAACAAGATGCTGAAAACGTTGTGCAGGAATGGAATACCATGCAGACATGAGTGTGTCACGCAGTTCCTTGAGATTCGATGGAGGTGTAGGTCTGCAGCGAACAGCCCTTTCTAGCTCATCCCAAAGGTGTTCAATAGGATTGAGATCCGTGGATGAGCGGGCCACTGCAGCAAAGAAAAGTCATTGTCATGTTCGTGGAACCATTCCATAGTGATTCGGGCTTTGTGCAATGGCGCATTATCCTACTGGAAGTAACCATCTGACTGAGGATGAACTGTCAACACGAACGGATGCACTTGGTCAGCAACGATGTTTATTTTTCTACGTGGCATTCAGACGTGAATCAATGGGTATCAATGGACCTAACGTGTGCCAAGAAAACATTCCCCACACCATAACACTGCCCCCACCACCTTGCACAGTAATCGTCAGACATGACGAGTCCATGGATTCATGTTGTTTTCGCCAAAATCTGAGCCTTCCATCAACATGATGCACCAAGAACTTCGACTCGTCAGACCAAGCAACTGTTTTTCAATTCTCGATAGTCCAGTACTGGTGTTGCTGTGCCCACAGGAGGCGTGCTCTCTTGTTCTTCATTGATAACAAAGGTAAGCGATGTGGCCTTCGGCTGTTGTAGCCCATTCTCGACAAAGTGCGACTAGTGGTCCGTTGCGATATTTTATTCTGCGCACCAAGGTTGTATTCTGATGTGATGTGCGACATTGTGGCCCGTCTGTTTGCTTGCACAATTCTAGTCAACCTCCTCTGACATGTCTCAACAAGCGATTTTCTTCTACAGGAGTGCCGTTGAGAGGGTGTTTTCTGTTCGTTGCACCATTCTCGATACACCCTTGAAACTGTGGTGCGTGAAAAGTTCAGGAGAACTGCCGTTTGAGAGATTCTTTGTCCAGCACGTATCGCTACTACTACCATGCCACGTTCGAAGTCCGTTAGATCACTCCTTTTCCCCATTCTTGCCACGGTTTGTACGCTTAACTGATACTAGAAAGGTTGTTCTGCTGGATTTATATCCACAATTGTGGTCATGTGACTTGCAACGTTGTGAGACAAACCATTTGTGTGCAGCAGGGGTGTACCTAATAAAGTAGCAGCACTGAGGAGCTTTCTCTGCTGATTCTGATACCAGGATGGGACTTTTGGTAAGATGCCAGGCGCCCGTCACGATGACAGTAGAACAAAATTTACACGCAACAAACACTACACCAGTGGTTTTGGACCTTTTTGTTTAATAACAGCACCCCTAAGTAATTTATTTTATTTTGCGGCACCCCTACTCAATTTTCTCAATATATATGTATATGTACAGGGTGATTCACTACTAGTACGACAAACTTTCAGGAGGTGTAGGGGGGCACAAAGACGAATCGGAATCACATAGCATTGCAGGGTCCGAAATGCCTTCGTCATGCGGTAGAGGACGTTGAACGGGAGGTCGCGTGAACAGCGATCCCGCTGGGTCAGCATTTGCGAACCGGTTCCCGAGGCAGTAGAATGGACGAGTATTCAAACGTTGAACTGGCCGACATGCACCTCTCGTATGGAGCTGCGGACTGTTACGGGCGCGCCGCTCTGCGCTTGGACGAGGAACGTTTCCCGCACAGGCGTGCTCCTCATCATACGATTTTCGCACGTGTACACAGAAGGTTACGTGAGACTGGTTGTTCTAGGAGAGATACCATGAATCGAGAGCGAACGACGAGGACGCCAGACAATGAGGAGAATGTCCTACGTCTTGCAGACGGCAATCCGAGTACGAGTACTCGAGCGATAGGCCAACGATTGGGTATTTCCCAATCCACTGTATGGACGATACTGTCAACACACCAAATGAGTTCATACCATCTGCAACGCGTCCAATCATTGGAGCCTGCGGATTATCCACTCCGGAGGACTTTTGCTACTTGGTTTCTTCAACAGAAACGGTTCGCAAATGCTGACTTCCAGCGGGATCGCTGTTCACGCGACCTCCCGTTCAACGTCCTCTACCGCATGACGAAGGCATTTCGGACCCTGCAATGCTATGTGATTCCGATTCGTCTTTGTGCCCCCCTACACCTCCTGCAAGTTTGTCGCACTGGTTGTGAATCACCCTGTTTATAATATTAAAAATATAAATGTTATATGATATTTATTACAATAAGATAATTATAAAAATTACATTTCAAAATAAAAATTATATACAAAGGGTACTAGGAAAGTTTTGCAATATGACGCAACAATGAATCACAGGAAGCTGCTTGTTGCTGCATGTTGAGACATGTTCATACGTGCATAGTAGCCGCCGCGCCAAGTCGATGGGCTCAGTTATTCATTAGTAGTGAGAGTGTAAAGTGCTTGCGATGGCATCGTGGTCACGAAATGAGATAAGGACAGTTTTGCGGTATAATTTGGTGCGTGGTTTAACCATAGACCAGTGCTTAGAAGAAATGACTCTTGCACTAGTTGATGATTGTCCACATCGTACAACGATATTCAGGTGGTATAGAGAATTCTAAAGGGGAAATTTCACTCTGGAGGATTCTGAGAGGCCGGGAAGGCCACGAACGTCAGTTACGGAGGAAAACGTTACTGCTGTGAGGAAAATGCTTGACGAAAACAGGCGAGTGACCTACCAACAGATAGAGGATACCTTGGGCCTAAATGCACCAGCAATTCGTTCGATTCTGCAAGATCATTTGCACGTGAAGAAACTTTGTTCTCTCTGGGTGCCGCATCAACTGACTGAAGAGCAGATGACACGACGTGTGACTTGGTGCCGGGAGATGTTAAAAAAGTTTGATAAGGGACAATCTCGGTATGTGAACAACATCGTGACAGGTGACGAGACTTGGCTGTACTATTACGATCTGCCGACCAAGGCTCAAAACAAAGTTTGGGTCTTTGATGATGACGACACACCCGTAATTGTCAGAAAATCCCGATCTGTAAAGAAGAAAATGATAGCTGTATTTTTCAAATCGAGTGGAATTGTGGAACGTGTCGTTTTGGACACGCAGAAGACAGTCACAGCTAAGTGGTATACTGAACAATGCCTGCCTAAAGTCATTGGATCTATGAAGAACCTGCGGCCAAAGTCAAGAATGGACACCTGGTACCTAAATCACGATAATGCTCCAGCTCACCGTGCTAAAGCCTGCACCGAATATTTGACCACGACAGGACTGAAACTTCTCGAGCACCCTCCCTACAGCCCAGACCTTGCTCCCTGCGACTTTGCACTGTTCCCGCATGTGAAAATGAAGCTAAAAGGGAGGCGGTTTTCCAGTGATGAGGACCTTCTACGGGCTTGGGACAACGAGTGTGCTTTACTCCCTAGTGAAACTTGGCAGAACTGGTTTAAAGATTGGTATCGGAGGATGGAGAGGTGTATTGAATGTAGAGGAAATTACTTTGAAAAAATTAAATAAACAAAGCTGTATTGCAAAACTTTCCTAGTACCCTTTGTATATAATAATTTTATTATTACAACAGTATATAATAATTTTATTCTAAGTAAACATTAATTATAGATGCTCACGATATTAAAACGGTACTGTTCACCTATTTGTAATGAAATAAACATATTTCATGTTTATTTGAAGGCAAATCGTTTTATGACTCTCAGCACACAGGATTACCTAAAGCACTGGACCTTGAACTGTGGATAAAGTGTAAAGTGTAATGTAAAGTGTGTTTAGAGTCAAACGGCACCAGGAGTTTCCCCCATCTCCGCGTTGCTTTCATTGTGAGTGAACCAGTTCGCTGGGAAATGCCAGAGATTTAAAAGTGTATGGATATTGCATATGTGTAATGTCATGTACCGTTGTTCATCTGGTCGTTTAGCCGCTGGACCCCTACTGAGGCCCAACGTTGCCCCACTTTCGCCCCGTGGAGGCAGACCAGGAAACACCAGTAGACTAAGATTTACTCTGGCAGGTCCTGCCGCTTAATTTCCTGAGATTTCGGCGGCTAGGACCTTAAAAAAAAAAAAAAAAAAAATGAGGAAAAGAAAGTTAAAAAATAAACTAAGATATATATATATATATTTTTTTTTTTTAATTTTTTTTTTGGTAAATTCTATGGGGAATAACGCTAAATTTTTGAAACGCCGAGTGCATGGACGAAAAACGTAATTTGGAGATGATTAAATCAATTCCGATGTGTAGGGCATTCGCTTGCGTAAGTGCAGGTAGAGTGGGTGGGGAGACTGAAGTCTGGGGGGAAAAGACAGAAGTATGGAGTCGAGAGAGGAGGCAACTCCAAGTCACAGTGGGGCATGCCCATGCCCCACCAGAAGGGAAAGTGGGAATGGCGAGAAGGGGATGAGACAGTAAGACCGTCTCTCCCCCCACCGGGGATATGGGTATTAAAGATGAAGGAGACTAGGGTGCCCTCTTCAAGTCGCCAAATGGCGTTTGGCAGCTGTGCTGCGTTAAGTCTCTTTTCTTCAATATTGAGTCGATTTCAGTCCAGTCGCTCATGGGGTAAGCTCCGTCCTTGTGTTTTTCACTCACTGGTCTCAAGGTTTTTCTCTGTAGTAACTCTGTTGGATAGTATTTTATGGTCTTGTACAGTTTAACTTGTGGTGATCTTTCTTCAGACACGATTTATGGTAATTAGCAGTTTTCTCCTCTCGAAGAGGTCCTGCGCATATTGAGAAAGTGCTCTGTATTCCTCTTCTGTGTCAATGAAGTGGGATTCCAGTCCTTTCGGAAGGTAGTGTATCTTTGTGATCAGGATGCCTCTGAGATCTTCGTATTCTGGGCAGTCGTAGACCAAGTGGTTCCAGTTCTCGATCTCCCCACATGTGCAGTTCGGGTCCTCAACAAGGCAGAACCCAAGCAGCTTCTCCTTAAAGGGACCATGACCAGTAAGGAGCGAAGTCAAATGCTTCCCCAGAAAGTACCAGGCTTGTTGCTTGGGATATATTTTGCTGAGGTTGGGAAGGAATTTTCTTGTGATTTCTCCTTTTGTTGTATCGGTCCATCTTTGTTGCCACTCCCGAAGTAGGTAAGCCTGTAATCGGACTTTTTCTGTTTTTGTACTACTCGCTGGGTCAATTATGAAATCCTGGAAGGTGGCAGCAACCCCTCTGGCATGCAGGAAGAGCAAGCCAGCTTTGACAGTCTCCAAATCGAGGGGGAGCGCTCCAGCAAGCACCTGCAACGCTGGTGTGCTTACTGTTCTGCATGCTCGTGTGGTTGTTAGTAAAATGGTCCTTTGTATCGTATCCAGAGTTCTCTTATTGACTGCAAGCGTCGTTTTGCTGTACCACACTGCAGCAGCATAAGTTATCGCAGGGATGAAGGTTGCCTTATAATACAACATTAGTGCTTATTTTTTAATCCCCAGTCTTTTCTCGTAACCCTCGCCACCAGTGCCGAGTAACGTCTTATCTTCGTCCTTATATATTGTAGGTGAGGTTGAAAGGATAAGTTTTTGTCTTACTGTGGATTTTTTTATTATTATTATTATTATTATGTCTAAGGTGGCACCTAGACTTCCGTCTATCTCCACCTGATAAAGTTGACTTTGTGCAGAACCTCTGCAAAATAGACCTGTATGGAAGGTCTCTTCGCCATCAGGGAGAAGCTGTCACCTGCACAGCCGCTCCCCGCTGGCGAATAGACCCTAATGGCCGCCCATATTCACTTGGTGCTGGGCCTGGTCTTCTATTTTACGTGCCTCATGCACAAAAATCCCGCACCCACCGGAAGTAGTGTTATACCGGTGGGTGCCAGCAATCCCGCTCCCAGGCTGCCCACACCTGAGAGCCAGCAAAAAAAAAAATAAATAAAAAAAATAAATAAATAAAATAAAATAAAAAATAAAAAATAAATAAAATACATATATACACACACATAATATAAACAAACTAAAAAAAAAAAATAAAAATAATCAAAATGTATATAACCAAATCTTAATTAGTAATCATTAGATTATTCCAAAGTCTTCTCCGTTGAAAAACAGTTACACAGAACTCTTGCAGTGCTTGAAATTTATCCTGAAATTTATGTCTTACTGTGGATGGACCACATTGCACGGTTCTCAAACACTGTGGCCCCGATGCACCTAGGCAACTTACCCATCAACAACGTCCCTACTGATATGCTCGCCACCGTTCGCATCACCAGGAAGCAGCTTATAACTGCTATAAATGGATTGCCACCCACTGCAACTGCAGGCCCCGATCTTGTGCCACAATTCATGATTAAATGTCTTAGCTCGTTTATAACCGGTCCTCTACTATCAATTTTTAACCGTGTCTTAACACAGCAATACTTTCCCCCTCTCTGGAACAGATAAACTGTGAGGCCACACCCTAAATGCCAATCTGCAACCCTAATTAAACAGTTCAGACCAATTTCTCATTCTTCCAGCCTCTTGGAGCTCATGGAGAAGACATTACTTTCCACCATCATCAATCATATCATGCCTCACAAACCCCCACAGATTCTCTATGGCATTCCAGGTAGATCCACAGTCACCAATTTAACATCGATAACCAACACCATTCTCAGTGCACTAGCAGCTAAAGCAGAGCTTTCTGTCACCTACATCGACCTGAAAGCTGCTTTCGACTCCATCAGTATCCCCTCACTTGTTCACCTCCTAGAAAACTACTTCTACATAAAAAGTTAAATGTTGTGGTTTATCACAGCCCTGCTCTCTGACAGAACCATTCTTCTTAAAGCGGATCAACACACAATCCGGAGAAAGATCACTGCGGGAGTTCCCGAAGGCGGAGTTCTCTCCGGAGCATTATTCACCGCAGTTATTATTCCGTTTGTGCAACAGAGAGAAGACATACTCTGCTATGCCGATGATATTAAGATATTTACTCAGAATAACCCTGGCGAACATCTCTCAAACATCAATAAAAAGATCTGTGAAAAGTTACACGACTTAGGATCCTATCTCCATCAATTTGGCCTCCTCATTAACCCTGCCAAATCAGCCCAAATTGTCTTTTCTCTGAAGCGCCAACCCACTGAAATCCAAGCTTCTATAGACGGCATTCCCTTCCCAGTGGTCAAGATGCATTCAGACTTGGGAGTCGTCTTCGACTATAAACTGAGCTTCAACCCCCGACATTGACAAGATCACAGCAAAATTCTGTCAAATGCGCTGGACCACAAAACAGCAACTGCTCCACGTTAGGGATCTGGATGTGACTCGTCGATACGTATACACCTCAGTATACTCCGTCGTACTGTATGCCTCGGAAATTTGGGGGTCCGCGGCCCCTACCAACATCAAGCGCGTGTACTCCGCCGAATACTGGCTCCTTCGTTGAATCACGCAAAAACATCGTCGTCCACCCCAGCAAAGGACAACTGCGATGGCGACGTCACTTCACTTTGCCCGACTTCCAGATCTTGTATTTGAAAAACGCCTTGTTCTCACTGTCAAGATGACAACCGGAATGATCTCGGAGCCAAGCATCTGAGAACTGTGTGGCTGGAGGATCCCTCTACCCGGACTGAGGTCAGCTCCCACGCTCACAGCTCACTATAACAGACTAGCACTCAGTGACTGCTTTCTCCCCAGGGAGATGCTCCCCACAATCGTTTCAATTGACGGCGACCTCTGTAGGTTTGTGAAGGATCGGAGGTACCGAAGACAGATCCTTAAGAGCCTGACCTTGGCCAGGCAAAGTGCACATTGATAAGGGCAGTATAATAATGCCCAATGTATTGTAAATAATGTTCAAAGCACGATGTCTTTATGAATGTATTGTAAATAAAGTCAAGGATATCTTTATGAATATAAATATTAATATAACATAATGTAAATCTGAATATCTTTATTATTTCATTGTAAATATTGTGAAAAGCATAAAATGTCCTGTAAATAATCTGACACTGATTCTATTTTATTGTTGGCTCTGGGGGATGAACCCGAACTTCGATGTGGGCCCCGTCTCCCCAAGGCTATTGTCCACCATCCAATGTAAAACTCCTGGCATTGCTGCTGTGAAGGGTCTATTGCATATACCACGTTTGTATACAATAAAGATTATATATATATATATATATAAATTAAAAAAAAATTATAAGTTTAAGTAACTTTAAGTAAAACACCATCCAAACTACAATGAGATTTGATCATTTATCATACCAAGGGCCAAGAATCGAAGCTGGTTTGACGGATAGTGAGCTGGAATCTGCTATCTCAACCTTAAGGGATGGTAAATGTCCTGGACAGGATCTCCTTGAGGTTTCTGTACTTAAAAGATTTTGGAAAAATTTCTCATTAATTAAATTAAATCTTTTGAATGCTTGTCTGTCTTGGGGATTATTCCCGCTGGCTTGGAAACAGGCTAGACTTAAACTTCTGCTTAAGTCCTTTGACCAACCCTCCAATGATCCGGCCTCTTACAGGCCCATTGCACTGTTGCCCATCCTTGGCAAAGTCTTGGAAAAATTAATTGTTTCTCGTCTTCTAAATTACTATTTAGATAGAAACCTAAATTCCCCACTTCAATTCTGTTTCACCGATGGAAGGTCTTCTGTTGATGCTATTTGTCAGGTCCTGAATACTGTTCAAAATTCCACTTCTAAATATGTCCTCGGTCTCTTTGTTGATTTCAAAGGGGCATTCGACATTGCTTGGTGGCCGAGTATCCTGGCGGATACTCGGCCAGAGAGGTCGGGGTCTGTGCTCCTCTGTAACATCTCCTTTCGAATTACTTTGATTCTAGCAGCATCACAGTTTCCCCAGGATTCTGCTCTGTCTCCAGATCTGTTTCTAGGGGCTGCCCTCAGGGCTCTGTTCTTGGCCCTGTGTGCTGGAACATGGTCCTTGATGGGTGGCTCTCTGTTGATCCAGACAACATCCTTCAGACAGCTTACGCAGACGACCTTGCTATTCTGATTTTTGGTAATTCCCGCCGGGAGCTAGAGTGCAGAGCAAATGAAGTTCTAGAGGACTTGAATATCTGGTGTCAAACACATAAACTTCAAATTTCGACTAATAAAACAAACAAACGTTGCTAAAGGGCTCTCTTGATGTGAATAGACCACCTGTTATTAAGTTGAATGGAGAAATGATTAGGAGCACTCGGCAGCATAAATACTTAGGAATTTATTTTGATGACCGTCTTAATTTCAATTACCATGCAAAATATGTACTTCAGAAAATAAAAGCTATGACCTATAAAATTATTAAGATTACCAGGAGTACTTTTGGTGTAAAGAAATCTTCCATTAAATTATACTACTCTTGTATATTTATACCAATTGTGTGTTATGCTGCTGGGGCCTGGGGATACAGAATCGGTAACCCCCTTGTTCAAAAATATCTTCCTCAAGCACAAAGATTCTTTCTTCTCGCTGTAAGTAGAGCTTGTCGAACTGTCTCTACAGCTGCTCTGCAGGTCCTCAATCATCGACTGCCAATCCAGAATGAAGTAATGTTACACTATCTTTTATATTGTAGAAGAAAAAATGTTTCTGCGATTGTAAATGGCATAACATATAATACTGACTCGCAAGAAAACGTAGACATTAAAAGAATGAGAAATGAATGTTGTTGAACGTGGAAAAATACCCGGTCCACCTCTACTTTGGGTAGGGAGACCTTTAAGTTTTTTCCTGAGATTTTTGATTACGACAAGAAAATTTAATCCTGGCTTATATGTTACGTTTTTATATACCGGTCATGGAAGTCTTAACTTTAAATTGTTCTTACTAGGATTAAGTAACACTCCTCTGTGTAGTTGTGGTGCTCAAGAAACTGTTGAGCACCTCGTCTTTCATTGTCCCCTATACGATGATTTGTATGTCTGAATGTGCACCCCTTGGTTAATAGTCGTAAGCGGGTGGCTCTTAGGAGAAAATAAAGATAATAATAATAATAATAATAAAATCCTTTGGGACTGCTTGAGGCGCATAAACACACTTTTCAGGATTGAGGTATTTGGGCGCTGGAAATGTTTTGGTTGTGACTTTTCTTCTAAGAAGAAGTGATGGGCATTTCTTTTTGCACAGACAGAATGATGGAGTTATGATCAGACTGTATGTTGCTTGTAGGGTTTTGATTAGCCACACTATGTGCTGACACGAACGCAACGTCTAATGTGCTTTGGCTCCTCGTGGGTGGTGTTCTAACCAGTTTAAGAACTAAATCAATGGCCTACGTTAACACCACTCGTAACAACGTGCAGTGAGAGTGCCCAACAATACCAGAAGTCTTTTTCTTCTCTACTTGAAGTGATGGGGAGGTCCACTTGTAGAAGGAGGAGAAGGATCGAGTGAAAAGGGAAAATCGAAAACTAATGGAAATCAAAAAAGGGCCCGATAATTTTTAACGCCAGAACCAGTTGCCCCAAACATTGTGGACGGGGTGTGCAACAACTGCACCCGCTGCAACTGGCGAATCTTCACCGACACGCATTCGATGACATTTGGTAACATCGGAGGTGTCCCTTCAGGCTGCTCGCGCCGATGTTACTGAAGGAGTGGGAAATGATCGGAAGATGAGAAGAGGATGTTCGCAAAAGGGAGGGGAGGTTCGCCCTGTCCTACATTTTCCAGGAGAGGTGAAAGGGTAGCGCGTCGACATAAGTTTCTTTGGTTGACTCGTCGCAACAGCCTGCTCTAATTTTACATCCCGGGTTCGCGTCATTATCGGCGTGACCCGTTTCCTCCGAACAAAACGCGGCTGTACGTGATGCAGCTGTTGCCATGGAAACTACCTTCCCCGAATTTGAATTGCGCTGTCTCGGCGACACGAATTTAGCTGCGCGCGATATTTCTTCACCCGTTAAGGGCCACGAAATGTTTCGCGAGCGGACAGAGACGAATGACCCGAGGTGGGGGTTGCCGTAATGCACTTACCTTGGACGTGTTCCCAATAAAATCCACCACAGTGACGCATCGCGGCGCGCGGCAATCGACCGCCGAAAAACCCGCAATAAATTTCCGATCGCTTTAATGAAGATTAATCCTCGCTATTGTACGGGGTGCTGTGGGCCCGCGCTGTCTGATTTATTGCGTTCGTTATCGGTCGCCCGCCTTATCTTCCGGCGCGAAGTAGGCCGCGCCGCTTATTAATTATTGACTCGGACGATCGGAGCACTCGCGAGAGATGACAACCCAACCGGAGGAGTGCAAATGGCACGTGATGGAAGCAAACAACTGTTTCTTTTTTCTTTCCCTCCCCACTGTCTTTTTCTTTACCTCGTTGCAGTCATCACTTTCATCTGGGAAGCGTGAAAGCAACAACCGAAACTTCTCCCCCCCCCCTCCTCCACTCTCACTCTCCCCCATGCCGGTTGACGTCGTGGGTGTTCGGCTTCTACTGCGCAGACTCTTTGGTTTCGATGTACAGTGGAAGTCATGAACGCAAGTGGAAATACGAAAAGGGCGAAACGCTTTAAATAAAAATAAAGAAAAAAAAAACCCCGCAAAATCGTAATAAAACAAACAAAATCCAAAAACACATTCCTCAAATTATGCAATGAAATTCGGTGGAAACCCAAATGAAGAGAAAAGAGATCGCTTCCAACGATCTTCACTGCGGATCCGCAGGAGCGTATTCAGAGGCAGGCAGAACGGTCCTCCTTAACCTTTTTTTTTTCTTAACATCTACCTGCTTTCTAAAAAACTCACTGGTCACCATGCCCCCTCCCCCTTATGATGACACTTGGGCATGGTCGCCATGCTCCCCATTGCGATGATAGTTGGATACGCCACTGAGTGGGGATGTCATCTGGGAATTGCACGCTTCCATCTCGAAGACCCGTACATGTTCATAATTATGTTCAGTTCGCCCACAGGTATAAACGTGCAGCGGTGCACGTCCTCTGCTCGAAACCGGAAGACACCCAGGGCGACACCAGTAACATACTGGGTGCGTGGATATGTTGGTGATCGACAAACACCGAATATCTTTCGAAACCTCGACCGAGCCGTTTATAACTTTGTCAAGCACACTTTGGGTTCTTTTTTTATTTTTTATTGTTTTTTTAAATTTTATTAACAACAAGATACACAACAGGTGAGTGTATCTGAGATCAGATCAATAAACATAATAACAATAATATGAAATCTAACAGGACGATAAACATTGATATAGATTCAAACAATAAAAGCATATGTACAAAAGAGGATTGTATTAAGTTAAGTTACCGGTAAAACAAGTAATAATTAATCCGTTAGAGAATAGAAAAATAATAAAACAAATAATAAGCTACAATAATTAGATGTGAGCTAGTCACTTTGCAGTTTAAGTGAAGAGGCAAACTTGTGGATGGAGTTCATCAGTGATTGGGAGTTGTCAAAGAAGTCAATGAGAGAGTCATTTGCTGATTTGCCGATTCTGTTCAGTGGACTGAACTTTATCAAGCCCATGGTGACAGAGTCAAAGCAAAACAGTGTAAGGTTCCTCACTTGTCTAAAAGGAGCATTGAAGTTGATTTTATTGAGGATATCAGATGCTTCATAAGCTGCAGTGGTTATTTTGGCTAGAACGGTGATGTCAGCAGTAACTCTTCTGGTGCACAGAGGCCTCAGATGAAAGTAATCACACAGCGATTCATAATACACTGAGTGATAGAATAGAGGATTGCGGTACGTAAAGGTAACGGACAAAAGTTTTTTGGACTGCTTCAATTTTGTTAGTTAAAGTCTTTGTGTGAGGATTCCAGATGGGTGAACTGAATTCAAGGATTGGCAGAACAATAGGTTTATAGAGGATAACCGCATATCTGTAGCTTTTGAACTTGTATGTGTTCCGTTTGATGAATCCCAGTGTTTTGAATGTTTTGCTGGTGATTTTAAGGGCATTGAATTTAGCACTGCTGGAGAAGAGAATCCCCAAGTCGTTAACTTGGTCACACCTTTCGATGATCACAGAGTTAATACTGCACTCCGTATTTATTAGTTCTGGAGATCTGCAGGATGAGAAAGAGATTACTTTGCACTTCGAGGGGTTAGCAGACAAGCCATTCAGAGATAGCCACAGAGAGAATTTATTGAGAGCACATTGAAGCTGTTGAGAATCGGTAATCTCCTTCACTCCTGAGTAGATCTTAAGATCATCTGCATAGAGAGCATCTTGAACATTGGAGGTGTAGATGAAAGAAGGAAGATCATTTACGAAAACAATGAAGAGAAGAGGACCTAAGGGGGGGGGAACCTTGTGGTACTCCACTTAGTGGTATAAAACAGTCTGAGTTCACTTAATTGATGCTAACGCCCAAGGAACGATGCGTAATATAGCTGCGTAGCCATGAGAGCAAAGGGTCACGCATACCATATAGCTTAAGTTTTTCCAGAAGTTGTTCGTGCGGGACTTTATCAAATGCCTTAGATATGTCTGTGTAGACTGCATCAACTTGAAGGTGGTTATCAAGAGCTTCAGATGTATATCGCCAGAAGAGAAGCAAATTTGTGACTTGCCACTGCAGAAACCATGTTGGTTCTGATCAATGAAAGGCCTGAAGAATTCGAAGAGATGTTTGTGTACTGCTGTGTTATGATTATTATTAAATGCGTTTATTATTATCGCAAATGATTGCTTTCACCCCTTTTACACAGCACACCGGCGAAGGGTGTACAAAAATGCAGGAATAGCAATTTGTTAGAATATTTAGAAAACATGTTTACAAAAGTGCAAACCATTTACAGTATTGTTTAAAGAATTATTGACAATAATGTCTTAGTTTGTAGATGATCAGGATAAGATACCGCAACAAGATTTTTTTTTTTTAATAATATCTAACAAGATTTAAAAGAAATTGTCAGATATTAAGCTAAGAAATAGCGGCTGAAGTTTGTACTAAAATTTTTATTCTCTTTCCTCCAAAAGCAAATTTCAAAAATTGCGTTACGAAAAGAATTATTAATTCTTTAAATTATTTAATTCTGAGTAAAAAAAAAAAAAATTGGAGGAGCCTCCGTAGCCGGGTGGGAATGAGCAGCAGTGCGTAGCACAATCTTCTTGATTAGACCGGGGTTCGAGCCCGTCACCACCAAATACGGAGGATGCGGAAAGGTCAGGGAATGACCACCACATATCCCCGGAGCAATATGGCCTTAGTTGCTAATGCTCCTTAAATAAAATAAAAAAAGGATTTTGGAGAATTCTCCAAAATCGAAATTTTTCTCAGCTCTGTTTTTTTTTTTAATATCTTTATTGCAGGCAGCGAACAGTTCCGTGGATGCCTCTGATGCGACAGTGCCAGAGGTTTAACATAAAATTAACCAATACACGGATAATTACAAACAAATTATTAACACGGGAGATGAAAAAAGCATTTTTTTTTTGATGCTACACACAACGCGATGAAAAATGATGGAAGTCACTCAGCTGAAGACGAAAGCTGTTTCCTCATTCTTCAGTACGATTTGTCCTCTATCCTATTCTTGTATTCCATATCACCTCCTGGACGTTGTGGAGCATCTCCATGGGCAGGAATCTATCGCCTATTCTGAGCCTCCACGCCACAGACAGCAGAGAGAGAGGGGAGCACTCTGAAGGGTTTCGGGGGGATCCTCCAATTGCACATCTGTCAAACACTTAGAGTATTGACTTCACCCGCTATTAATTGACACGAGCAATCAGAGGGTGAAGATCCGTGTGGAGACTTTTCTGTAATTTAGAAGTTGGGTGATATCTGAAGTATGTATGAGTGGTGGCAGTTTATGATTGAAGAGGACCCACCGAAGAAGCCAGTACTCATCAGATGCAATGGTTTTTAGCGTGGTTTTCGTTGCCGACGCCCAGATTTCTGACCCGTAGGTGATGGCTGGCTGGAGAAACCGGTATATGTATTGGAGCGTGTACTCAGGCTCTTTGACATGAAGGAGGTGTTGTTTGGCAAGCCAATTGGATCTGCTGATCTTGCTGTAAATATCCGCAACATGGAGTTCGAAGCTGAGTAACTTTTTGTACCGTTAACTGTTGCTTCTATGGTCTACAAATCATTCCCCCACTCTAGGTCTTAAACTTTATTGACAAATAACCAACTGTGTCTCTGTGTCTTGACCGTTTCCATTTCTTACTTATTGTTACATCGAAGAATGTGTAAGTAGCCGACAGGTAATTCTCGGGATTCAGTGAAAACTGTTCAAGTAGCCGAACAGTAACCTGTTCAAGTAACAGGTTACTGTTCGAAAAAGGTGAAACAGTTCTTCACCGTTACCACCGCAATTGACTACGACAACAAAAATGTCACCGCTGCAGATTACACGATAACAATTGATAAACGAGACACAAAAGTTAAGTTAGAAACCAGTGATGCAATGAGATAAATAAACATACACAGACCAGTAATAATCTCTGAAGAATGGGACCTAAAACAAATAAGTTCGACTTTAATTATCTAGACGGCTTTCCCTTCCCAGTGGTAAAGATGCATACAGACATGGGAGTCGTCTTCGACTATAAACTGAGCTTCAACCCCCACATTGACAACTTATGGATACCTTACTTCAAATTTTGAAGTCCATTCTACTCCCTAGACATCTGTCTGTGACCCACAATGACTTACAAGTAACTATTGACGTCTCAAGAGGCATCCCACAAGGAAGCGTACTGTCAGCTATCCTGTTTGCAGCAGTTTTGGAGCCTTTCCTTGCTCAGAATCCGAACTTTGTCTCTTATGCCGACGATCTGAAGTTCTACGTGAGCTCAGATCATAATCATCAGATTCAATATACCAACCAACAAGCTTGTAGGCAGATATTGAGTTTGGAAAGATATCTTGCCACAATAGGGCTGCATCTGAGCCCTTCCAAATCAGCACAACTGACGATAACCAAGAAGAAAGCCAAAAATGATATCCAAATCTTTGTTAGTGGGAAACCG
This sequence comes from Mastigoproctus giganteus, assembly GCF_048544385.1. NCBI lineage: Eukaryota > Metazoa > Arthropoda > Arachnida > Uropygi > Thelyphonidae > Mastigoproctus > Mastigoproctus giganteus. The sequence goes on from NC_143577.1 coordinate 258,489,226, forward strand.
GTGCAAAAGGTGTCCTCTCATACTGATCTTGGCCTCACCTGGGACGTTGGCTCACATGTCAGCCTCACTTTGCCAGGATGAGGCAGAAGACGTACGCTGCTCTTCGGGCAGTGCGTCAAGAGCTGGTTGGTGTGAATCAGCCAGCGCTGCTTGTTCGGCACATCCTGAGGTGTATTACGCCGATTCCTCTCTATGCTTCAGAAATTTGGTCATCTGCCCCTGCCTCATACCTTCAGAAGTATCTTAGTTTAGAATACTGGTTGCTTAGATGGATGAACAGGGTGGTAGGCCACCCCCTAACTATCTCCAGATCTATCCTACAAGCAAATCTAGGCACCACTCCCTGGAGACATATCATCGTGACAAAAAATGTCCTCACGCTCGCACGGCTTATAACGAGGCGAACTGATGCTCCATCGGTATCCACATTAATCTCTGGCCCGAGGAGGGCAAGAGGGGAGCATCCCGACTCCTGTCTCCCTCTACGTCTTACGCTGTCAAGCATTGATTCCCTGAGGAACATGTTTTCAGCCAATTCTCTTCGGATCTTCAATAAATTTAGGATCCACCCTGACAAGCCCTACAGGAAGGAAATCCTCAAGAACTGCTACCAGATTATGAACTTATAATACTCACCTGCTCCTGGACAGACTGTTTTTTTTTTTTTTTAACAGCCTATTTGTATATGACAAAGACTTTTTGTCTTCATGCAATCATATATTTTGTATATTACTGTATATTTTGTACATTATTGTATATTTAATCTTGTAAATATCTCGGGTCGAGCACGCATATACTGTTGTTAATTGTATATGCGTTCCTCGCACCTTAGTCTGTAAATATTCACACCCTTCTGGCACAGAGCCGTCCCGGGGTGATCCAAGGTTTCTTGGAAAATAATAATAATAATAATATTGCAAAATTGTGTCAAATGCACTGGGCCACAAAACAACAACTGCTCCACGTTAGGGATCTGGATGTGACTCGTCGATACGTATACACCTCAGTATACTCCGTCGTACTGTATGCCTCGGAAATTTGGGGGTCCGCGGCCCCTACTAACATCAAGCGCGTGTACTCCGCCGAATACTGGCTCCTTCGTTGGATCACGCAAAAACATCGTCGTCCACCCCAGCAAAGGACAACTGCGATGGCGACGTCACTTCACTTTGCCCGACTTCCAGATCTTGTATTTGAAAAACGCCTTGTTCTCACTGTCAAGATGACAACCGGAATGATCTCGGAGCCAAGCATCTGAGAACTGTGTGGCTGGAGGATCCCTCTACCCGGACTGAGGTCAGCTCCCACGCTCACAGCTCACTATAACAGACTAGCACTCAGTGACTGCTTTCTCTCCAGGGAGATGCTCCCCACAATCGTTTCAATTGACGGCGACCTCTGTAGGTTTGTGAAGGATCGGAGGTACCGAAGAGAGATTCTTAAGAGCCTGACCTTGGCCAGGCAAAGTGCACATTGATAAGGGCAGCATAATAATGGCCAATATATTGTAAATAATGTTCAAAGCACGATGTTTTTATGAATGTGTTGTTGTAAATAAAGTGAAGAATATCTTTATGAATATAAATATCAATATAACATAATGTAAATCTGAATATCTTTATTATTTCATTGTAAATATTGTGAAAAGCATAAAATGTCCTGTAAATAATCTGACACTGATTCTATTTTATTGTTGGCTCTGGGGGATGAACCCGAACTTCGATGTGGGCCCCGTCTCCCCAAGGCTATTATTGTCCACCAGCCAATGTAAAACCCCTGGCATTGCTGCTGTGAAGGGTCTATTGTATATACCACGTTTGTATACAATAAAGATTATATATATATTTAATAACAGAACATAGTACCCTCCCCCTCGCAATCGAGGAACTCTACTAACGGGGACAGTTAGTCACGCACGCGGATTACCGAAAATCTACAGTTTCCAAATTCTCAAACTATAAGTGTAATACGGTGAGGGGGAAATTGTTCTTTCCCCTCACCCCACCCCATTTCACTCTTTTCCAACTACTCAAACCCCCCACCACCCTTTTGAAATACGGCATGGGAACGACACGAATTCACCCTCCCTCGAAGATGGTATTAACGAAACATCGGGCCTCATCTCCGTTTATGCCACAATTACTTCCCACTCAAGGATTTAGGACAAAAGCGGCTTTTCCTTCGTCCACCCCCCCTCCCTCCCTTCCAGATATTTGCTATTTCGACACCTTTCGAAATATATTTCGCCCGGATGCAGCCGTTCTTGAAGAAAACCGCGGGTGAGAATTCTTCTGCCTTAAAATATATAAAAATATTCCTAAAAGCTAATATTCCAAAAATGGCGTACACTTTTAAATCATTTTTTAAAAACATCCACAACAACAACAACGTTGAATTTAAATCCATAATGAGATCCTCAAAAGGAAAATTCGCAATAATTATCAGCAGTTGTCCGATTTTACGAAAATGAGCCGGGGGGGGGGGTCTCCACTACTCGAGTTGTATGCCGAACTGCTGCAGATTGACTGCGTGGCCATCCTGGACGAAAACCTTTTCCTCAAAGAAAATTTCTTTTCCTTCGGACCCTTTAAAAGTAGTCGACTCAAAGATAATGCCGAGAAGCAGCATCGACGACAATTGCCAGAATCAGACCGCACCGCCTCCCTCTTAAACGCAGTTGCTACAAAGGTCGGTGAGTGCCTGGTATCCGACCCTTTTTAAATCACTCGTCGATACGCAAACTGGTATTTTTCACGTGGTCACGTGGGGCTGAATTCGATTACATCGCACTAATCTTTTGGGAACTGCGATGTGAGAGAGAGAGAGAGAATTGAAGCAGTTTTGTGGAACGCTTGGTGCGCACATCCTCCGCTCTTTATCGTCTATACTGCACGTGCATGCTGAACAGACACGACGAATTAAATTGCGTATCGAGCAATAAAGATTCTCTCTCGGTGAGTGATGGTGAGAACTGTGGCGCGTGGCACTCCCTTCGTGCAACGCACACGAAAGTCCCTTTTGGCACACCAAATACGCGACCCTAGGGTGGGGTGATATTAGGTTTCTCCATTCCACTGTCCCCCGTGGCTGGGAGAGGATCGCAATAATATGAGGCCGCTCCCCCCCCCTTGTCTTTGTTTTATTGCGACATTTGCACCATCCGTACGAAACGCGATCGCCGATAATGTTTTCCGCACATCTGTTCGCGGAAATTTCGTTTGAATGTTTCTCGCAATGCGCGTCCCTCTTATGCCCGGACACGGCCCACGGGCTGCGGCGTTAGCTCCCTCGTTACCTCTCGCGTCTCCATGGCAACGTAAGTGGATTTCGCTGTCGCGTCGTCCGATCAAAATGCCTTTCGACAGCACGAGCAGCGGACCGCGCCAGATATGAATAGGGAACGTGTCATCCGTCGGAGGGTGTTGCCGCTGCATTAATCGGTTTAATGGAGGTGCGATTCTCCTCCGAACACCTGCCACTTGATGACGGCGTTATTGGAATTCTCCGCACAGTTCAGCGTCCATTTGGGCGGAATAGGAGGGGGGGGAAGTGAGGGATGCACCGGTCGCATCCCTCAATAAAATATCGTAATGTGAGCATCTGCGGGGCAAGACACGCACCCTTCCCCCCCGCAAACATCGCGACTTCAATGAAATTACAATTTTGGAACAATTCCCGAAAAGCAGTCCGTTGGAATTCTCGCTTCAATTTTAGTATTTATTGTTTCAGAGACCGTCCCTCAAATATATTTCCAAGATCATTCACCCAGTTCTGTTGCATTCGTATGAAATTTGGGCTTCCGCTGCCCCTACAATCTTTCTTTCGCGGATGAACTTTGGCTTCTGAAATGACTGAGCGTCGGGCACCACCTCCCACCTGAAATACGAAACGCCGAGTTAAAAAAAACTTGCGGTATACCAGGCTGCTCCACAAAATCCACGCCAAAGGACTCTGCACCACCCAAGTTTAAAAAAAAAAAAAAAAGTCAAATTATGATATTTCTTCAACCTAATTATTATATTATTATCTGTTTATTTCTCTTTCGAGACACCCCTAGACAGCACGTGGCTATAGGGTGTGGTTACATTAGTATTAGTGTTACTTTTAGTAATGGCCGCATGGTGCAAGAAACCCTATGGCTTATGCTGCACCAGCCAAAAAAAAAAAAGAAAAAAAAAACCGAACAAAACAATGATAAAAACAAAAAAAAAATAAAATAATAATAATTAATAAAAAAAAAAAAAAAAGGAAATTAAGCCTATCATCCTATGCGCTTCCCTGACCCGAAGGTACTATCCAGATGACCTTTGAATTTCCCCAAACTGTCGGCCTCTACCACCCATGAAGGCAACTTATTCCAGTAATTTATAACTCGCTGGCTAAAATAAAACTTCCTGCAGTCCAATCTAATCATTTCCCCACCCCCGTAACTTGAATTTATGTCCCCTAGTTCTAGCATCATTTATACTCTTCAAAATTTCGTCCTCATTCATTTTACTGATGTCTCTCAAAGCCTTAAACACCTCAATCAAATCTCCTCTAAGGTTCCAAGCCGTGCAACCCACATATTCGAAGTCTTTCTTCGTAAGGACGCCCTTTTACCGATCTCACCAGGCGAGTTACCCTTCTCTGCACCCTTTCAAGAAGCTCGATGTCTTTCTTTAGGTGCGGTCTCCATACTTGAACACAGTATTCCAAGTGTGGTCTAACAAAAGCCTTATATTATGGGATTATCACGTCCCTGTCTCTACTTGCAAAGGTTCGATAGATCATCAATAGGACCTTGCAACCTTGTCGTTCTGAAGGCCGAACACGCACGTGAGACGATGCTATGGGCGATACCAAACTCTGCAGCCACACTACTCGCACTTCTACCTTCCCAATTATTGGACCCTCCCCAGGTAAAGTAATCCAGATGTTGTCTACTGGACAAATATTTCGTTGTCTGTAGCACTGTATGAAATCAATGGAATGTCTGCACCGATCGTGCTCACCATTCGGTAATTTGCAGATTCAAATCTTGGCACGTGCACCACCTTTTTACTGAACGGCCAAAGTTATGCAAATTGCCACAGGCTGTTTCGTTTGATTTTTTGTTTTTGTAACCTTTAGAAATAGTGTTCTTAAGTTTTGCACAGTAGTGTACAAATATTCATATAGATATAAAAAACACTCGGTTTACAATCATGCGTAAGAAACAATTTTAATTATACAGCTTCACTTGCAAGCAATAAAACGCAATAACAGATATACTAAAGGAAAGATATGTATGTATGTATGCGGATGTACTTATTTTGGGGGGCACCTACACGTTTAGTCGAACTCCACCTTGCCAAATCTGTGTTGAAAAAGCGATGAACACCCGCTCAATCACTGCCCATTTCTAATCATGACGACTTGTGCCTGGTTCATTATCTAGTGCTGCTGCGCCAATTTGTTGTCCAGTGGAAGAAGTGCAATACCGAAGGAGAGGAGCCCTCAGGCTGCCCAACCGAGGAAAAAGAAAAGAAAAAATTTACTAAGTCTAGCATAAAGTTGAATGCATGTTAAAATATAATTTTAAATACTACGTAAGATTAACCTATAAAGAAAAGAAACAAGAAAAGACTAAACAGCTTGTGTAATCTTCTTCTGAAACTAGATATGACCCGTGGCTACATATCGTTAAGGTCGTTAGCACCTTAAAACAATTGAACCAAAAATTCTCAATCCCAGAGATTAAATCTTTCTATGTATAGCTAAAAACATTATCTACATTCCAAATTATTACTAATTTAAGAAACAAAATTTAGTTTCTAAGTTAAAAGCTGATTGACCTAGTAAGGTAGAAATATAAGTTCATGAATACATCAGTCTACTGTGGTCCATTTCTGGAATTAGTAAACAAGGTGCGTCTTCTTTTAAACACCTTGTCAGAAAAAGATTGGAATTGGATTGGAATGAAAAATGATTGGAATTGGATTGAAATGGAAAATGATTGGAATTGGATTGGAATGGAAAAAGATTGGGATTGGAATGGGAAAAGATTGGAATTGGATTGAAATGGAAAATGATTGGAATTGGATTGAAATGGAAAATGATTGGAGTGCCGCAAAGTGTTTGGCATCTTGAATAAAAATATTGAGGTTATCAGTCCTAATGGATTGTCACTGTTAGATAATTCTTGTCTGAAGTCGTCATAAGGCAGACAAGAAAGCAGAACACTCTTCTACTGCCCCACAGAAACACAAACGGTTCAAGTCCAAATTTACACAATTCATCCCGCAGTGATCCATGTCCAGTAATTAAATACGACGTTGTCATTGAAGGATAAAACCATCCCATAACATAACAAGGATTTATTTACCATTTGTGCAACAATTACAGGAAGTCCTCGCATAACGTTAGTTCGATTAACGGGAATTTCAGTTAACGCTATTTGAAAAATTATACCACTTTTCACTTTACACGATGCAAATTTCCAGTTAACGCGATCTTTTTTTTATGCGATAGTTGAAAACGATTTGAATCGCGCGTTAAGCTTTACCCCGAGTCGTATGGCCAATAAACAAACGTTTGCCTACTGCCCGCCTCGGTGTGTTCCATCGGAAGAAGAAGTGTTACTTGTTTGTCTCCTGCTAAAAAAGTCAATGCACACTTGCATAAAAATTCAAATTTTTAAATGAAAATGTTACCGCGAACGAGATAACGGTAAAAGAATTAGATGAAATCTTTCATATCGCATAGAAGCCAAACAAAAGGTTTGATGTTCTCCGCGATATTTATTTCGCCAGGGCCCAGAGAAGATTGTTGTCGGCTATCGGAAACTGATTGATGAAAAGAGAAAGTCAACACTGTTCAAATATTTCCGCAACAGTCATTTCTTCATTGTGTATTTTATGTCAGAGGTTCCCAAAGTTTCTCGGTTCACGGCGCCTTTAATGTCTCAGTAATTTTTTCAAGGCGCACCCAGACCCAAAGAAATACCTAACAGTTCCGTTTAGTAGTTAGGTCCAAACAACTCAATAAGAAATGCTGAAACTGCGAACTACCGCGAGCTAGTAGTTCGCGCTGTGTTCGACAGATTAGTATTAGTATTAGTATTAGTAACGGCCGCATGGTGCAAGAAAGCCTATGGCTTATGCTGCACCAGCCAAAAAAAAAAAAAAAAAAAAAAAATCCGAACAAAACAATGATAAAAACAAAAAATAAATAAATAAATAAAATAAATAACTAAATAATAATAATTAATAAATAAAAAAATATATATATAAATAAAAAGGAAATTAAACCTATCATCCTATGCACTTCCCTTACCCGAAGGTACTATCCAGATGACCTTTGTCTACATCAATGACCTGCCAAGCACCCTTGGAGACTACGAAATCAAAATCAACGTATTTGCAGACGACATAAAAATCTATAAAGCAATTGGCAGTACCAATGAGTGCATCATCCTAAACGAAGCTCTTCAACGAGTTCTTCAGTGGCTGAAGGAGAACAAAATGGCAGTCAATGAAAACAAGTGTGAGCCGATGAGCTTTGCTAATGCACACAAGAAAAACAAACTTCATTTTTCTTATTGTATCAACAACGAGGCGATCAAAAAAGTTAGTACAGCCAAAAATTTAGGTATCTTTATTAAAGAATCATTTTCCTTTGATGTCCATGTCTCTAACATCGTGAAGGCAGCTTGCAAAAAACTAGGTTTCCTGAAAAGAATTAACCGAGAGTTCAATCAGTTGGCACTTTTCATCTTTCTTTACAAAATCTATGTTAGGCCAGCCCTAGAATTTTTTTTTTTTTGGTTGATGCTTTATAAGCCTTCATTAAATTGCTAACCTTCATGTTGTTTACCAAAAATTAGAAATTGAAAATATTCAAAAAAGAGCAATCCAATACGTTTGCTTTAAAAGTGGCCTTGAATACAATGACAAATCCTACCAAGAGTGTTGTGTATTCTTTGGACTCGAAACGCTGGAAAAAAGAAGAGATAAAGCCGACTTACTCCTTCTTAACCAGCTGTTAAATGATACCCTGAATTGCCCTCATCTCGTCTCACAAATAAATTTCAACGCTCCGACAAGAGCGGTAAGAAACCATCCGCTGCTGAAACCATCCTATGTGAGAACAAATTATGGATACTACAACAGGACTGCAAGATAAATGAATAAAGCAAATATTGAGATATTTGACACCCCCGGACACGTCAAGAGTCAACTGAAATTGCTAACCTCATCCTTTACCTGATTTAAAATGGACTCTTCTTGCAAGTTCTAAGACTCTGAGTGTGTAATGTGTTTGAAGAAATAGCAGTGCTCTGCCTTACTCCTACCTGCTCACTTAAATAGGATGGATGAGTCCTACTTTTATTTATTTAGTTTTATTTTATCTGTACATTTACTTTTTTTCTTTACTTTGGGAAATGTATACTCCAAGCTTCTGCTTTGAAGCTGTGTAATAATGCTTTGTAACTGCACCTCAGGCACGTTTGTTTGCTGTTTTGTAGCTGTTAACAATAATAATAACGATAGAGTAACCCATGTGTCGGGCATCATCATCAGCCATTTTCAATCCACTGCAGGATGAAGGCCTCTCTAGTAACATTCCACTTCCTTCTGTTTTGAGCACTGGCCATCCATTTACTTCTCACAAACTCATAAATTTCATCGATCCATCTCTGCCATTGTCTTCCAGGTTTTCTTCTAGCTCCTATTGGGTACCATTCTGTTATTTTCTTAATCCATCTGTCATCATGTCTTCGAGCTATGTGTCCTGCCCAAGACCATTTTAGTTCTTTAGTTTTGATAAGAATATCCTTTACTTGAGTTTCTTGTCTAATCCACGTGTTTCTCTTCTTATCTAACAGTCTGATTCCCAATATAATTCGTTCCATTCTTCGCTGTGTAGTTCTCAGCTTCTCTTCCATTCTTTTGGTGAGTGTCCAAGTTTCACCTCCATAAGTCATGGTGGGGAGTATACATTTATGCAGTTTCAGACAAATTGGGATATTGCTCCTCAGTATGTGACTATATTTCCTGAACGCTATCCATCCAAAATTTATTCTTCTCTTGACTTCCAGCCATTTATTATTATTACAGCTGATAACTTGTCCCAGATCAGTATATGACTCCACCTTTTCATTTACTGCTCCTTCAATTATTATATCCCTTTCTGTGGCATACTTGTTCATCATTACTTTTGTTTTACCCATTTTCATCTTTAGTCCAAAATCCTTAATAAAAAAATAAATAAATAACTGGGCATAACTGATTAAGATTTTCCTCTAATTCTTTGGGATCGTGGCTTATAATCACAATGTCATCTGCGAATCGTAAATGGTTTAGGTACTCTCCGTTCACATTGACTCCTTTCTGCGACCAGTCTAATCTTCTGAAAGCTTCCTCAAGGGCAGCAGTAAACAGCTTCGGAGATATTGTGTCTACCTTCTCTAACTCCTTTCTCGATTTTAAATTTCCTACTGTCTTTGTCTAGCCTAATGAAGGAGGTAGCGTTCTTATATCTTTTCTTCAAAATCCTAATGTATGAGGTGTCTATGCCTTGTCCTTCCAGTGCCCGAAACATTGCCTTATGCTGTATGGAGTCAAATGCCTTTTCATAATCCACAAATGCCAGGCATAATGGTGTTTTATATTCATTTGCTTTCTCCATTAGCTGTGATATTACGTGAAGGTGATCCATAGTTGAGAATCCTGTCCTAAAGCCAGCTTGCTCTTTCGGTTGATTTTCATCAAGTATTCTTTCTAATCTGTTAGTAATGACCATTTTGAACAAGTTGTAGATGTGGGTAACAACCTAATTGCTCTATAATTTGCAATTTCTGATGTATCTCCTTGCTTTGTCCACTTTCTTTACATCCTTTTCTTGAAAAAAAAAAAAAGTGTTCATTACTGACAATCCTTGAGATTCTGGAAATTTCTGATACTATAAGTCCTTTGATGTTTGTGGGTGCATAAATAAATAAATTAATTAAAAAAAAATATATATATATATAGCAGATGGCAAATCTTTTCCATTAGAAATTATCACTGTTCTAAGACCGCCTCCCCAGGGAGGGACAAATAATCAAAAACCATACGGCTGTTATTTATTATTTATTTATTATTATTATTATATATATATTTTTTTTCATTGTTTTAAAATGTACTGGGGAATTCGAAATTTTTTTGTCGAAGCAGAATTTATAGTTTCGTTACTGTTCTCCATCTATCGCCGGCTCATGTGAGTTAGAATTCAGTTTTTAAAATTACTGAGATCATTTCGATTATTTATCTAATTGAAAAATTTATGAATATGGGGTGAAGCAATTCGATATGAGGTGAATGCTGACAAAAACACACAAAGGAAGAAAGATTGAAAAACATTAAGAGAAATCAATACTTAATTTCAGTTGCCAAAGGATGATTAAAATACTCACCATTCCTAGAATAATAGATAAATTTATCTGCCATTTCCTTATAAAACTCCACCTTACTCCTTGATGTTTACATTTGCGAAATATAAGCTTAACGAAATATAAACTTAAGATGTCGAGTATCGCTGTGTTTCCCTCGAAAATTTAAAATATTCCGCGGCGCACAGTTTAAGAACCGCTGTTTTACGCAATAAACATTTAATTCCATAATTATTTTCATTATCTTTTACATTGTATACAGTTAAAAAGTTATTTAAAAGGTAGTTTTAAAATTCTTTATGGACATTCCAGAAGGTTAAGGACCAATTATAATTTTTCCTATTGGTTATTATATTCGATTAACGTTTTGCGTTTTGCGCGATACGCTCGCGGGACGAATTAATCGCGTTAATCGAGGCCCTTCTGTATTTACACATTCTAAATTATTCAGATATCAAAATTTTACAACACAGTAATTATTATTATACAAGAAATGGTGTCCTCCCTTAATCACTCTTCTTAAGCAATTCATAAACTTCCACTACGTTTTCAATACAAAATATTAAATATTCTATCCTATACACTCTTATATGGTCATATATATCCTTTCCAACATGTACTGAATAACTCCAACAATTTTTCACTCTCTCTTACATACTCTAAGGAGGAAATATCTTTCTGCCACTCTCTCGCGCCTGTCCCCCGGGACTCTCCTCCGGATCCTTTCCTTTCCGGTTTCGGAACTCTGTTTTCTGGCCCTCGCTATCGTCTGCTCCCTGCATCATCTTTTTGTTCAAACTCCCTTCCTTATTTTTCGTCCAATCATTTGGTAGTCCTCCATCTCTCCTTAATTTCATTCGCTCATTTTTTTTCTAGGTCTTTAACCAGATTCTGGTAGATCAAACTGCCTTCTTTGTTATGAGAGCATCCGGGCGCTACATCATCACTAGAATTTTATCTGGGACTGTCCGCTACTACTTTCCTTTCAGTCACGCTCTAGTTTAAGTTACCGCCCCTGAAATTGTTCAGTGCCTTTTGAGTCGGCCCGATTGTACTTTGTTTATCACTCGAAACCGGTGTGCTCTCTGATCTTGGGTCTTCCCATTGAATGGAGTCCGAAACCGTTCTAAGGTGTGTGCGTTCTTTTGTCCCCTGCTGCCGTAGCCCTTCATTCTGTAAACAAGAACCGCATCAAAACTGGCCTACCTATTGTACTACCTATCGGGCAGCATCCCTCCTGCTGCTACGCTAATCTGGTCCCTATTGAAATGTACACAGCACAAGCAAATTCTGCTGAGTGCTCGTCTGTTTTAAACATTAGATATTTTCCAAAAAATGGTAAATTTTAAAGTCCTAATATATATGTAAGAATAGTTCTTACAAGTTAATATTTAATTTTTAGGCATGTATGCTTCGGTTTTTTGTTGTAATGAACAGTCAGTTTATAGTTGACTCAGCAGCGGAACGCAGCAATAGTCGCTTAAGAAAATCGGCGCTTACAAGGTCAAGGACAACGTCACGTGCCGACAAAGTTAGAGATAAAACCCTCCCCACCCTAACTGTACTTTTCTTCTATTATTCTCACAGGCAGGAAGTTGCTTTGCTGTGAGATATTCTAGGAATCTGTGGCCTTTTGTGTGCCTTTAAGGGACAAACTTTATAGCTGGAAGACATCTGAAGAGGACATTGATTAAACAGCAATAGTTGGTACAATAAGAGGACATTGACTAAACTGCAATACAGTAGGTCGTGTGTTTTCTTTAACCCGCTTAAACCTACACATGGATAACAACAACTTCCTAATAGTGAGGAGTTTCTTCCGTCAGTATGTACGGCTGAAAGTTCTGGGTTATTAAATCCACAAGTTGCCCTCGAGGGATCGGATGATTCTGAGTCTTTGCAAGATGAAACCTTTCGTCAGAAATCTCTTTCCACTAAACAGATGGAATTGGATGGCTCATTGCAGGACTCTGCAATGAGCCAGCCAACCAAAAAACACTGGCTAAAAATATACAGTGAGAGTTGGATAATGATATCGCAAAGGGGGAGCCAACGAATGACAAGTTGGATACAGGCTCCGAAGGTGAATTGAACCTACAAACAAAGCTAAATGAAATGGACGCATCTCTCATTCTGGGAACCATATCTAAACTGCATAATGATTTTTCTGGGTTTCTCTCATAAGAAGGAAACAAGATTACTAAAACAGCTGGTAACATCCTAAGAGAAAAGTGGCACAATTTGGAAACCGTGACAATGTCACTTCTCATTGAAAACGAAAAACTAAAGGCACTTAATCAGGAGGTACAAAACAGAACAGATCTCCTTGATAGGATTATAAATACCTGCCCGGTCTTTGTGATGAACTCAGATGCGGCCAGACGAGAAAAATCAAAGGATCTGATGGGATCCGAGGTTATCGATTCTCAGCTGATAAGGGAGCCGGACCTGTCATGTTCAGAACCTAATCATTCTGGGTTACTACCTGCTTCTCCTGTTCCTAGATCATATGCAGACACTGTTCGAATTTCGGTACAAAAGACTGGACAACCGAAAGTTAAAACTGATAATGTTATTATTCTTCGAGCTTCAGACACCAGTGGGTGCAAAACAAGTGGCGATGTTAAAAATCTCGTTACTAAGACCCTCAAGTCTGATCTTAAGACTCTTAAAATTAAGTCCCTACGCATGATACGAAATAAAGGAGTTATTATAGAAACTGCTACCAAGAAAGACTTAGAAAATTTATCTGCTTCTCAGTCTCTTACTTCGGCTGGCGTCTCTCTCGGTCGCCCTCGCAAGGGAAACCCGTCCTTGCTTCTTTACGACATTCCAAAAGATTTAACTAAATACGAAATAATCGAAATTCTTCGTGTGAAAAACTTGGCTGACTATGGATTTTCCTTAGAGGAATGTAAACACGAAATTGCTCTCAGATTTACTACCCGTGCAAGATCGTCGTCACTTGTGAATTGGGTAATAAGCTTCTCGCCAAGAATGTACAAACGCCTTCTGTCACAAGAAAGGATTTTCTTATCTTGGAGTTCTGACAAATTCCGTCGGTTTACAATTGTAACCAAGTGTTACGTCTGCTTAGGACATGGGCACAGTACACAGTTTTGTTCCCACGAATCCCCTTCGTGCGGTCACTGTGTCCGCAGTGGTCACGTTTTCTCTGAGTGCCCTCATAATGAAGAGGTGGCTTGCTGCGTAAACTGCAAGCGACGTAAACGGGAGTACAGCCATTCTGTAAAGGACAGTGAATGTCCTGAATATAAAAGAGCATTAGAAACAGCAAGAATAAGGACCGCTTATGAGTAATTTGACTCATCACTCTGTACATAATGTAAACAACACCACCTCTCTAAACGGTTCTACGCCAGTTTCGTCTGTGAGGGAGAAAGGCCGTCTGAGGATTATGCAGATAAACGGGCAGCGATCTCGGGCAGTAGCTGACGAGATTAGGCTTTCTGCCGAGACAAATTGTATTGACATTGTCGCTATACAAGAGCCTTATTTTGCACGCGTCCAGTCTGGACCACAGTCTAAAATCCTCGGTTCCTCGTTGAAAATGAGAATAATACATCCCGTTGACCAGAATCCGAAATCGTGTATATTAATTCTTAATGACTCTTTAGACATCACGGTTCTTCATGGATTTTGCACTCAGTTCTCTACTTCTTGTCACACACTCCGTAATGAATTTTTACTTAATTTCTCTCTACTGCCCTCCATCGGAGGACTTTAATCACTCTCTTGCTTACCTAGAGACTGTCATAAATACTTTGGGACCGAATAGCAATATAGTGATCTCATCGGACGTCAACGCAAAATCAAACTTTTGGCACAGCTCTTCTACAGATGCACGTGGCCTTCTCTTGGAGGACTTCGTAATTAATCAATGTGTTTCAATTCACAACAATCTTATCATCTAAAATTACGATGACAAACTCTCACTTTGATTTGCAGCTTACTGACTGGACTGTGTATACGGATGGTGCACCAGTGACCATAGAGTCATCTATTATATGCTTTCCCCTGATTCTGTCGTTCCATCTTCACACACTTTCTCACAGCCAAAATTAATGAGGTTTTCCATCAGAAATATTGACTGGAATGCTTTTGACTCTTCCATTCTTCTGGAACTTGAGGAACAGAAACGCTTCTGTTGAAAGCTCACCTATTTCTCATCAAGTGAACTACATTCAAAATGTTATAATAAAAGCATAATATAAGTTTTCCAGGAAAAAGAGGGTTAATCAGAAGACGTGTTCATGGTGGACGCAGGAGTTATCCCAGTTAAGAAGAGAAGTTCATCGAGCCCGTAGGTACTACCAAAGGCATAGAGACTGGCCCCAAGCCGAAGTTAATCGTTTTTACCAGCAGTATTCTTCATTGAGGAAAAGCTATGTGAAGTCCATTGCCACTCGAAAGCGGGAAACGTGGATGAATTTCGTTCACACCTCTGGAAATGCTAACCCTTGGGGTCTTCTATACAAGATTGTAAGAGGAAAAACCTCTGCTTCTAACATAATTGGCTCAATTGTGGCGGACTACGTGGAAACACTGACCTGGCATGATTCTGCAAATGCAATCTTAGATGCTCTTTTTCCGTTGGATGATCCTTCCTCAGACTTAGCCGTTCATTCTAAAATCCGATCAGACAATGAATTTTATGTGTCCTCAACAACCACCGAACCTTTTACGTTTGATGAACTGCAGCCTGTCTCGCATAAGGTTAATGTTCAGAAGTGCACAGGACTAGATCTTGTGGAAAACATTTTTATTATCAGAGTCTTGAAATTATTTATTTATTTATTTATTTATTAAAGCAGTTTATTTCCCAAGAAACCTTGGGTCACCCTGGGACGGCTCTATGCCAGAAGGGTGTGAATATTTACAGACTAAGGTGCGAGGAACACATGCACAATAAACAAAAGTACATGCGTGCTCGACCCGAGACATTTACAGGATTAAATATACAATAATATACAAGATATACAGTAATATACAAAAAAAAAAAAAAAAAAAAAGGTCTGTCATATCCAGGAGCAGGTGAGTATTATAATTTCATAATCTGGTAGCAGTTCTTCAGGATTTCCTTCCTGTAGGGCTTGTCTTCACAGAACCTATCAGGGTGGATCCTAAATTTATTGAAGATCCGAAGACAATTGGCTGGAAACATGTTCCTCAGGGAATCAATGTTTGACAGCATAAGACGTAGAGGGAGACAGGAGTCGGGGTGCTCCCCCCTTGCCCTCCTCGGGCCAGAGATTAATGTGGATACCGATGGAGCATCAATTCGCCCCGGTATAAGCCTTGCGAGCGTGAGGACATTTTTTGTCATGATGATATATCTCCAGGGAGCGGTGCCCAGATTTGCTTGTAGGATAGATCTGGAGATAGTTAGGGGGTGGCCTACCACCCTGTTCATCCATCTAAGCAACCAGTACTCTAAACTGAGAAACTTCTGAAGGTATGAGGCACGGGCAGATGACCGCATTTCTGAAGCATAGAGAGGAATCGGCGAAATACACCTCAGGATGTGCCGAACAAGCAGCGCTGGCTGATTCACACCAACCAGCTTTTGACGCACTGCCCAAAGAGCAGCGTACGTCTTCTGCCTCATCCTGGCAAAGTGAGGCTGAAAAGTGAGTCCAACATCCCAGGTGAGGCCAAGATCAGTATGAGAGGTCACCTTTTGCACCGGTTCCCCACTAACAAAGATTTGGATATCATTTTTGACTTTCTTCTTGGTTATCGTCAGTTCCGCTGATTTGGAAGGGCTCAGATGCAGCCCAATTGTGGCAACATAACTTTCCAAGCTTAATATCTGCCTAGAAGCTTGTTCGTTGATATGTTGAATCTGATGACTATGATCTGAGCTCACGTATAACTTCAGATCGTCAGCATAAGAAACAAAGTTCGGATTCTGAGCAAGGAAAGGCTCCAAAACTGCTGCAAACAGGATAGCTGACAGTACACTTCCTTGTGGGATGCCTCTTGAGACGTCAATAGTTACTTGAAAGTCATTGTGGGTCACAGACAGATGTCTAGGAAGTAAAATTGACTTCAAAATTTGAAGTAAGGTATCTGCCAGGCCGAAGTAGTGTTTCAGAATGGTAAAAAGAGCTGGGAGGTGTATTCTGTCATAAGCCGATTTTATGTCGAGGAATATGATATCAATCTGTGATTTGTTGTTAAGGGTGTGCTGAATTCTGAAGAGGGTATCAAGAAGATTGGTAGTTGTCGATCTCCTTTGTAGAACGGTATGCAGGTACTCGGGTCTGTGTACAAAGCAATGCTGGGCAATTGATGGCTGAATTACTTTTTCAAAAATTTTGAGTAAAGAACAACTGATGGATATTGGTCGCAGGTCTTTAGGAGATTTGGGTTTCTTGATCTTTGGAATGGGCTTAACATGGTAGGTTTTCCAAATTGAAGGAACTATTCCAGATTGCAGAATTTGTCGGAAAAGGTGAAGGAGAAGGTCGATTATATATGGGCTGCAAATTTTGATAATAAAGAGTGGGAAACCATCCGGACCTACAGTGGCTTTGTTGGGTAGTTTATTGATGACATCAATTAGGGTCCTCTAGTTATTTCTATTTCAGACAAGTGTGCCCTAGGTAACCAGTCCTCCTGAGAGAGAGAGGAATCAGAGTCAGGAAACTCTGCCTGCAGTATGTTGAACTGTGCCCATTCCTGGACAAGCTTTTTGTCAATGGCTAGATGATGATGATGTGAAAGGATCCTTCTACCACTCTTCAACCTATTGAGAACAGCTTGGTTAAGGACCTGCCTTTTCTTTTTCAAGAAGCAAGCTCTTTCTTTCTTAAAGATGGAACGGTCTGAGGGAAGTTGAGTTTTCTGCCATTTCCGGTAGGCCTTCTGCTTCTTGATGAAAGCCATCTTAGTTTCCTTATTGAAACCCCGATTCGACCTGTTAACAATCCTGGTGATTCTGGCTGCACCACGTAGTGCAATTAACTTCAGTTGTTCCGACAAGAGCATAACGGCATCCTCCAACGGCTCAGAATAGAGACGCCCCCAGTCAAACCCAATCAAGCATTGGAGAATGATCTCTGGCTTCAGATATTTGGTAAAGAAGGCTATCCTAGGCAATTCAGCGGAGTACTCGTCAGGTAACCCAAGGGAGTTGCTCAGTAAGGATAGTTTACATGCAATTGGCGAGTGATCAGATTGGAATCGAAAGTTGCTAGGTAGGAGTTTGATATCTTGCAAGTTGTGGAAGATTAGGTCCAGCGCTTGACACGCTCTAGTTGGTTGCGTCACTAACCGTGTAAGGTTAAAGGCACGAAGAGTGACTACAAGGCCCTCAAGTGCATTCCTATGCTTGGGCAGTGGCAAGTTAAAATCACCTGCTACAACAGTTGGAATTTTAGGCACTAAGTTGGTTGCTAACCACGTGAGCAGCTCAGCTCTAGAGTCTTCATTGTGGTCTGGAGGAAGGTAAACCAGGCAGCATTGGATTTGAAGAAGAGGACTCCTCAGCGTCATGGAGACTGCCTCAAAGTTGTTAGACTGGCTCACTCTTGTCCTTATTGGCTGGAATCGATCGTTGAACAGGATTTCAACACCTCCGCCTCGCCCGTTAATCCTGTGATTCCCAATGTGTTTGTAAGGGGTGTTAAAATGGGCAAAATCAAGCTGTCTATCCGCCGTTAACCATGTTTCTGTAAGGCAGATTACATCAAACTCATTAAGCAATAGGAGGGTCTGGAGACAATGAAGCTTGTTTTTTAGGCTGCGTACATTCTGCTTAAACCAAAGAATCTCTCCTTCGTGTGAACCTGGTAGCAAGGCATCCTTTTGTAGCTATGGCTGTTTATCTCGCCTGGATCCGCTGTAAGCGATCGATCTGCTCCTCTCTTAGAACGGCTTTATAAGGGTGCCTACCGGCCAGCAGCTAGAATCCAAGACGATATGCTTTGCATTCGCAGGGCAGGAGATGATAAAGGAAGAATAGGTCGGGTGTCTAGTTTTCATAGCTTTTGCATCTAAGTTGATCCCATGTTCTTGGGCAAAGAGTGCCCTGATATTTTCCGCTTTTGTTGCTGGTCCCAGTCTGGAAACAAAAATTCTCTCTCGGGTCTGGACAGCAGAAATATTATATATTTCCTCAAGTCTCCGCGACAGAGGGACCGAGGTAGGTTCAGTAGGAACCGACATATTAGGCTCCTCGCATGGAATTCTGTTACCTTGTGTTTTCACAGTCAAAACACTTTGAGCGCAAGCCATTTGTGGGTTATGCCTGGGAAATTGCGCATGATAGTTAAATTGATCAGAGAGACAGAAAGCATTTGCTTGCGCATAGATCCGCTCCTCCCTGTTTAGGCGTGGGGTTTGTTTCATCTCCATCCTGTTGTAACAGTGATGAGCCTGGCCACCAGGCTTCTCCTGACGTCTTTTGCAAGGTTGGTGCAGATTATATTCACCAGGAATCACACACTTGTCCTGGATAAAAGGTCTGTCAGCCTCGAAGGTCGGATCGCGCTGATGAAGAGCGGTGTAAGGGGGGATGAGTACCCAAAGGGTTCAACATCACGGCCGGGGCTACGATCTGTTCAGTTGTTCTGTCTGCAAAAAGAGGCGAACTTTGCAGATTTTGGAGATCTCTTGTTCTTTGCTGGACGCGCTCAGTTTGAGTTGGAGGTCTTGGAAGTGCATCATCCACATTCTGTGAATGCTCCTGAGGTTCCAGATGGTCCATCACTGTCGTCTGACTAGAGGGAAAACAGCATTCACTTATAAAGATTTTGAGATCCCTGAGTTGTTCATTCATTACGAGCACTTGGTCGAGAATTTCCGTATTTTGGGCTCTGAGTTTTCTATTTTCGTCATTAAGGAAGGCAAGAGAGTCGATTATTGGGGACAGAATCTCCCCGAAAGTGATCTTAAATCTTTCAGGGAAGGCATTGAGTATGGACGTGTTGTCCATTAGAGCGCTTTTAATTGACAAACTATCAAAGGGGCTATTAACTTGCAAGTCCTTTGCGGAGGCGGCAGGAGCGGTATCAAACTCCCTATCCGAAGAAGCAACGTCTTTCCCAAAGCATAAGTTTGAATCTCCAAGTGTTCTCAACGCAGACGACACAATACTACCATCAATCGAACTGTGCACATCAAGAAGGCCAGAGGGGTTGGATGGGGTTTCTTCTGCAAGAGTGATAGTGGATATCTCTTCCTTCGAAGTGTCCGCGCTTTTTGGGTTACTTGCGCAGAGGTGGCAGGTCCATTTTCTTCTCCGTTGTTTGTTCAGCCTTTTAGCTTTAGGTGGCTGACAATCACGACAGAAGATTCTACGACACGTAACACAAAGTAATGCCGGAGCCTCGGGTTTGAACCCACATTCGGCACAGGACTTTTGCTGAACGCCCGTTCTATCCTTCATTGTATACAGCTGAATTATAATCGAAGGATCTGAGCTGAAAAAGAGGGCGGATGGCACGTCGAGAAAGGCCGTAATCGGGTAGGTGAAAAGGCAGGGAGCAACAAAGTCTTGCTGCAATTGGGCAACTTACTAGTTTGAAGTGTAGGCTAAATTCCAGAGATGCACAGATTAAGTAAGTTTTGAAAGTGCAGCTGGGCCATCTGCTGTTCTTCTAAACTTATTGAACAGATGCCTTCAGGAAGAAACTTTTGTGGAAATTTGGAAGGTCGCTCTAGATAAGTTGATCAGAAAGCCGGATAAGCCTTCTGGAGCGGCTAGATCGTACAGGCCGATGGCTCTGCTGGCTAATTTGGGTAAATTTCTAGAGCGACTAATGGCCATTAAATTGAATACCCTACTGGTAGAACAGGATCTGCTTTCCAGGAGTCAATATGGGTTCTGTCCCGGGCGTTCCTGCGAGGATGCTCTTGTGGACTTTGTCTCTTCAGTTCAAAACTCGGTACATAAATATATCCTGGCTGTTTTCATCGATTTCGAGAGCGCCTTCGACTCCCTTTGGTGGGAGAGCGTCCTGGAGCGTCTGCAATCGGCTAGGTGCTCCAACCACCTTTACCTTTTAATTCGTAATTATTTTGCCAATAGAACCATAATAGTCAAGGCTAAACATAGCCAAGTATCAAGATCAGTATCTAGAGGGTGCCCACAGGGCTCTATATTGGGTCCTTTTACATTGAACATGGTGCTGCAGCAGGGGCTCTCCCGATCTTTCGATAACGTCAAAATAAAAGCGTATGCAGACGATCTAACCATCTTGGTAAATGGTAACTCTAGGGCCGATCGTGAAACTACCGCAAATTTTGTTCTCCGGGATCTCTACGATTGGACTGTGACCAATAAGCTTAAAATCAGCTTGTCAAAAACAAATATGATGATTCTTGGATCAAAGTTGGATATCTCTCGTCCTCCGTTGGCCACGATCAACAACTTATCATCTAAAATACGTAGATTTACTGGTGCAATTGTTAGGGTGTCCCGTGTTGAATGGGGGCTCTCCAGAAAAACTTTAAGGATCTATTACGATGCAGTTTTCCTCCCTCTAATCACGTATGCTGCCGGCGCATGGTTTCGCAGGGCACAGCTCAAACACTTTAAAGGAAAACTCGGCTCATTGCAGAGACCCATCTTGCGGTGTTTAGTTAAGGCATGCAGAATAGTCTCGACGCAAGCTCTGCAAGTACTAGCCGGAACATTACCTTTAGACTTGCAAGTTACTTATAGAGGCTTTTTATACAGACTGAAAAGGCAGATTGAGACCGAATTTCTTGGAATAACCATCAACCTTCAAGATGATGCTAAAAGAGAAAGAAGGAGACTGTGGACCGAGTTAGTTAACATCTGCAGTCTCGATGGGATACAGCTCCCGTTGGTGAAACAACGAGAAAATGTATACCACGTTTCATTTCTCCTTGATAAACGTGTTCGATTGTGGTTCTGCATGGACATATTCACGTCCTACCTGTTGACAGGACATGGATCGATGAACCAGAGTCTTTTTAGGTTCAATTTGTCACAAACAGACCTCTGTTCGTGTGGATCACATCTTGTTTCATTGTTCCCTGTATGACGATCTCAGACTTCCTCTTCATGCACTTACCAATTTTCAACCAGGACAGGAGTCGTCTCTGCTTCAAAGCTCGGAGTCGTATCAGATTCTTCAGGCTTTCGCTCAAGGCGTATTTCTTCAAAGGCGTATATCTTCAGTGTCGAGAGATCTGAACAGAATGCAGCACAATGGTCCTGCTGATGCATAGCTGCTTAGATCTCCTTTAATAATATATAAACTCAAATCCTCAAGAAGTGAAATTTTTCTTCGGCCTGCAGACAAAATAAGTGCTTTCTTTCTCGTTTTTTTTTTTTTTTTTTTAGTAACATCACTTTCTTTATTTTATGTATTTATTTATTATTGTAATTTCTTTCTTTTTTTTTAGGAGCACCACTACTTTCTTTTATTTGTTTATTTATTAGTTTACATATTCTTTTAAATTTAATATATTAAAAAAAAGCACCACTTTTTTTTTTTAATGTTTTATTTTATTTTCTTCAGCTTCATTTTTATTCATTTCGGTTCCATATCCAGAACTATGGGTGATGTTTTTTTTTTCCTCTGGAATGGGCCCCCAGAGGATCCTGGTCTACCTTCTGGCAATGTCAGATGGGTCAGAGTCTCTCTCTTGAGAATAGTACGTGCTTTCTATGGACTAGCCCACCTTCCCGTGGTGTGGACGAGTACCCAGAATTATCTGTCCAGGTGACTGATGCTTCCGGGTAGCCAAGAGGCCAGAACAGAACAACAGAACACATACACACACAATACACACAAACATACGTCACACACATATCTGGTCCATTTGTAGTGATACTGTTCTTCACAGAGATACGAGGCGGAGTTGAACAAACGTTCTCGGAGCCGCCCTTTACATATCCATATGTCCACATGTGATCATGTGTATGCATCACCAATCTGGTCTTCTTCTCAGACGTCGTACATGAACAGATTCCTGGCAGTCGAGCAGTGGGTAATGCGATGGATGAACAGGGTCACGGGCAACGCATTCACCATCTGATCCCAGGGCTGTTTTATATACCAACTTAAATATCACTCCCTGGAGAGTTCACAAAAAAGCATCCAGGAATAATCTTCTTCTTTCTCAGATGCTTACTGGTGTGATGGACCACCCAGTCTTCATGGAGTTGTCGTCTCTTCACGTGCTGGACGCAGTAATGACAACCACTTACTACCTTTATTCCAACGTGTGCTGTCTGAAGAACCTCTTCCCAAACAACAGTCTGAAACGCAGTCGACCTTTTCTATTGATTGGACTATGAGCACCCTGTGAAATACTCCGAAAGTAAGCAAGCAGTAGAGAGTGAAAGTTTCTCTGAATACTTCAACTATAATCTTGTCAATAATTGGATTTTGTAAACAATATTGTAAATACATGCACTCGTGTAAATATTGTAAATAATTCTAATCGTACATTTTTGTACACCCTTCTTATATTTTAAATAATTGCAATTCTTTCATTTTTGTACACCCTTGCAGCCGGTCGGCTGTGTATAAAAAGGGGTGAAAAAAACAAAAAACAAACACTGTTTGCTACTTTTAATAAACGCATTTAATAATAGTAAAGAAAACTCAGAATTTCCTTGTTCCAGAGGATGCCTTGTTGGTATCCTCTGGAAATCAATTTTGAAAATACCAAATGTTGTGAGATGACTTTTATCTGCCTATTTGAAAAATAAGATCTAATAACCTGATAGAGTAAATCGTCACATTCTGCCTCTTGAAGTGACCTGAGGGCGCGTTTCCACCACAGTGTATCGACAGCGCCCTCAAAGTCGATAAAAATAACAACCATGTATTTGTTCTCCGTTGCTTCCATAGATTCACCAAATTTCTGATGGCTAAGAAGTCGTGTGTTCTTCTGGTCGTGGTATTTTGCTGCAGGTTGCCCATTATTTTCTGCCTTTTTGTTTCCAGGATTGGCCTGAGATTCCTGGACAGAGAGAACAACAAAGTAGATTCGACGCGAGAGGGAAGGATGTATCTAGAAATATGAAGGATGTACGCAAAAGCATCCTCTAGGACTAGGTTATCAATGGATTGCCATTGATAGCCTAGTCCTCCCTGCAAACCTCCAATATCACTCATAACCATAACCCGAAACCATCTGATGGAGATCGTCAAAAAACTTCCACTGAAAGCTGTTGTGGGTTCCGAAAGATTTCCCCTGTTTCTAATCAAAATCTGCAGTACATATATTAACATATATTATAGACCCCCTAGTCCATGTTTTCAATAAAATCTTAGAAAGTGGAGAGATTACAAATATCTGGAACACATACTTTGTTCGTCCAGTCCCTAAATGCAGGGACCCAAAGCGGCCTCAAGATTGCCATCGATTGTGGGTTCCTAAAGATATTTGAAAAAGCAATCTAGCCCGCCATTGCAGACCACTGTATCAATTACAGGCCTCCGTACCTCCACACTGTGATTAAGAGGAGATCTACTAACAGCAACCTCCTAGACACCCTTACCAGAATCCAGAAAGCCCTCAACAACAGGACACAGCTTGATGTTATTTTCTTTGACATAAAAGCGGCCTATGACAAAATAGATATAACAGCTCTAATTACCATTCTTCAGCAGTACTTTAACATCACTGGAAGGACTCTCAGTATCATTAAATCAATCCTGGAACATAGACAGCTCATCATATCACATCGCAGATTTCAGACAACTTGCATTACTAATAGGGGTGTCCCACAAGGGGGAGTCCTATCACCAACCTATATGCATTAACCCTATTTGCCGCAGTTCTGAAGCCCTTCCTGGCATCCAAACGTGACTTCGAATCATACACTGATGACGTGAAACTTTACATCGCATCTTCTGACTAAACTGAGTTTCTTAGCACTACCATGCAAGCAAGTAAAACCATACATAACCTCCAACAATATTTGGCTTCCATCGGACTACAGATTAATCAAGCAAAGATAGCTCAAATGTCCTTCACCTGGAAGAGAAGTCGAGCAATGACATTAATCTTACCATCAATGGATCACCCATTCAGAAATTTAAAACACACAAGGATCTCGGATTACTATGGGATGATGGGCTAACATTCCAGGCTCACCTCCTGAACACAAAAACCAAAATGTACTCCCGCTATGTGGGCGATCCGCCAGGAACTAACGGGAATTCTTGACGCCGACCTGGTAAAGAAATATGTTGTCCGATGTGTCTATCCCATACCTCTCTATGCCGCAACCATTTGGTCCTCTGCTCCCATAATTCGAGACACTTTCAAGTATGTAAAATAATAAACAGTAAGTTCAGTACCTTTCGGGTTAAGCGTCACCCATGTAACCGCCAGACACATGTCCCTGTCTTAACCTCTGTATGTAAATATCACCCCCCCCCCCCCAGATTACTGCCGTCCAGGGGGTAGCTCTTTTTGGGCACCAACAGATGTAATGAATAAATAAAAGAATTAAGGACCTCCGGAGAGGGTGACAGATGGCGCCAAAATGTGCCGTTGCCACCGACGTCACGTTCGCCTCATGGGAAGACGGACAGAATAATCTCCGTCAGTGCGGTCGCTGATTGTTGACACGCAGATTGGTCGTTCGTCACTGTGACCTGCGAAAGATGTCGTCGATGCAAAACGGAGAGATCAATCTCGCAGTTTATCGAAGTGGTTTATCTGGTACGTGCGCGGCCACACCCAAGTAATCACCATCACTCCGGACAGCGACAGCTCGGAGGTGACGAAGAAAATCGGCGACTGGAAGCAACGGCATCGGATGACATGTGCTTGTGTGTGGGGAGAGAAATTCCTGCGGGTTCAGGGCACTCACCCGAATGAATTCCGGTGAAGTTCGTGAGCGTCCTCATTTACTTCCGGGTACCTCTGCACGCACCTCGCGTGACCCGACCGAGAAAAACTGCTGCACGTGCAAGTTCCCAACGCTTCCAGGGAAGACGTAAAACAAGTTGACGAGAGGAGGGAGCATCCCGCTAATGTCCGCGTGGCGTGTGCGGATCCCTCCTCAGCGGCAGCTGCGCGGATTCTTTTTCTTGGGGTTTGTTTGTTTCTTTTGATTGCGTTTCGGAATTCCCGGAGGAGGAAAGAGCGGCAGAGGAGCCCACCCATCTGAAACGGTCCCTTAGCATTACATCACGTGACATTTTCAATCCGCTAATGGAGCGTCGATCTCGTTCGAGCAATTTTCGTCTGTCGGGGTTTCCATCGCGCTCGAGCAAATGAAAAATGACAGAAGTCAGAGGAGCACGAAGGAATGGCCGCGACAAGCTTCGTTAACCCTTCAACTTCCCGGACGACGCCGATGCGTGTCTGTGAGCGTCGCGTGCTCCTGACACAGCGTTAATTGCGACACGCGCGAGATATTAATTAGCGCGAGGGCGCAGCATGTGTCGTCCCGATAACGAAAAATGGCGATCAAAAGTTTGCGACGAAACGCATTTGGCACTCGCTCGGGAGGACACCGCTTGTTAACATCCCTGTCAATTGCCCTCGCGGCAGTCGTCCACATCTGAACGCACTGCCACCTGGCGGATGAGCAGAAACCGAATGACAGCGCCGTAGTCGCTCGCTTCCTTCGTCAACATCAGCTTCGGTGATGCGGCTCTGATGGTGACACAGCACGTGATGTGTAAACGCACACATGCGAGGATTCACGAGAGATGTTTCTAAATTTTTACTTTTATATCGCCGTGTGTACTTTTACTGTGACCTGAACGAATCCCTCGCCTTTGGCCGTCACGGGACAGTTGCAACTGCACTTATTTATCCACACTTCGTTCATCTCATTTTTGCAATTAAACATTCCCTCTCTCCTTCGAACGCTGGCCCGTTTCTGAGCCACGTGCAGAAGAAGAAGAAGAAGAAGAGGAAGAAGAAGTTGACCGACATCAGGATGAGAAACGCGCAACGCACTCAAACGAATCGGAACCGTTTCCAACAGTAATATTTCATACACGAGGTCGTGGAGACGCCACACCCACCCACACACAGCGCGGATTGCCATCAAAAGTGGGTACTTCTTTCGACGAGAGCGCAATTTTAGACGAGACCACTCTTACCGACTGGATCATGAATGGCGCTTACAACTACTCACTCGGTACAAATTCTTGCAAATTTAATTTAATTTTATTAAGAAGTAACCATTGAGAGTTATACACGCTGAATATTCCGTTCCACTCAATGGGCTATTGAGAGTGTATCTGAGACAGAACAGAGTTGATAACACGAAATCCAACAGGAAAAGATAAACATTGAGAGAGAGATTGAAACATTAAAATCATTTGGACGGACAAAAGAAGTACAAAATTAAGTTAGATCACCGGTGAAAACAAAGAATAAACAAATTAATTCATTAAAAAAAGAAACAAAAATAATAGATTACAAATTAGATGAAAGCATTGCAGTTAGGAGAAGAGGCCAACTTGTGGATAGAGTTCATCAGTGATTGGTAGTTGTCAAAAAGGTCAACCACACAGAGTCATTTGCTAATTCTGTTCAGTGGACTGAATTTCATAAAGTCAGTGGTCGCAGAGTCAATGAAAATCCGCCCCACCATGGAATATTGTTCCCACATTTGGGGTGGTGCCCCCAAAACCTCTCTCAGGCTTCTTGATTCCATTCAGAAGAGGACAGTTAGGTTAATTAATGATTCATCTCTAACAGAGTCTCTCCACTCGCTTTCTCATAGACGTACTGTTTCTGCTGCATGCCTCTTCTACAGATACTTCCATGGGCACTGTTCTTCTGAATTAGCTTCTATAATTCCTGCTCTCTCTTTCAAAACAGTCCGAACACGTCCAACCAACATCCATTTACTGTCCAACTTCAAACCCACAGAACCAACTTTTCATCTTCCTCATTTATTCATTCAACTGCCGTTTTCTGGAACAACCTTCCTTCCTACGTATTTCCTGAAAATTACAGTCTACATAAGTTCAAGTCCAATGTCAACAAATATCTTCTTTCGTCTTCTCAACCTCCAACCCAAGCACGGTATTAAGTATTACAGGTTCAAATACCTCTCGTGTTTGCGGTTTCAGAAGAAAAAATATAAAACAGGGCGTGGCCTCTATGCTTCTGCACGAGATTATTCGGTCAGAAAGATCAGAGCAGTGTGTTTGTTGGGCACGAGGAAATCAAGTGTGGATGCCGCCATAAAATATTATCTTTATGTCGTGGCGTTCTACGACAGATCATCGTCAACGTCACTTCAACCTCTATACGAGTTGGGTCTATGCGGCAATGACCCTAATGAACATTCAGGTGGGGATTTTGGGCTGGGTGAACACTTTGTGGACGACCTTTGAGTAGCACAGTCCGTCCATTTCATTTTCAATTCCTAAAACTGCTCTTCCACATTGCGAATGAGTCCTGCAGCTTTAAAATATTCTCCTGCAGCTTTCCGTCCTCAAATACTAAACTTGGTCCTCCAAGAGGACAGGAATACATTTAATAACTCCCCCCCCCCCAGAGCTCTGAGGAGCTCTCCTGCAGTGTCATCCGACATTGCCAATTCCGCATCCACCCGCCGTTTCTCCTTCGTCTGTTTTTCGCCCGTCAATTATTTCGGGTTTTTGTTGAATCCGCGAAGTAATTCCGAATATGTTGTGCACACGCATCTCCCCCTGATAAGGGGGAGGGGAAGGAAGAAGAGCGGGATCTTTGTGGCGCTCCCACCTGGTTGCCTTCCTACCTTTTGGGTAAACAACTTTCATTCAAACTCAATTGTCGTCGGAGCTGCAAACCACGGAGGGGATCGCCCCCCCCCACTTCCCCCGATTCCCTGTCGTCGCCGATCGAGGCCGACTCGCGACTGTTGCATTCATCGCGAAGAAACAGACGCTGCACCATCCGCCTCGCGAGACCCTCTCACTTCTGCGCGGGCAAACAATCGGGTTCGTGGCTTGTTAGCGTTGAGGAACGTGCTCCGCGTGCACGAATACGGAACAGTCGCGGCTATTCTCCGGTGACACCGCCATAAAGCCGAACGCCGCGTAATTATAACACGCACGGACTCGCTGCACGAGAATTAATGATCCCGTTTTTTATACCCTTTGTTAAAATAAAGCACCTGTTCGGCGTGGCTTTGCCCGAAAGGCAACATAAATGAGAAGAATGAAACCTGTGGGGGAGGAGGGGGGGGGGCTTGTACGAGCAGGGCGTGAATGGCAGCCTGTACTCGCCTTCGTTAAAAAAATTCGCAGTTAATTAACATTTGCCACGAAAGCATTCAGGTGCGCCCCCTGGTGTGTCTCTGTTGGGGATTATCTCGGTGAATGCACTCTTCGCAACCACCCACACGAAACCATCTCACGTGGTGGCACAAGCGCTCTCTCTCTCTCTCTCTCCTCCCGAATATGTTCGTCAGCGGAAGACTGCACCGTTCCTAGTTGAGGGGTGAGGGGGTTCAAGCTACTTCGGAATAAATACTAGAAAAAGGGGGTTATTCCGAAACAATGGAACCCCCGTGAAACCAGTTCCAAAAAACTACGACCGTAAATCCAGTAAAGATTTGAGGTCATCGCACTGCAGAAAGTTGGAAAAATCATCTTTGACACCATCGATGTGCTCTGAGGGCGGACCACAATGCTCGCAACCCGTGGTTCCTCGAAGGTCGGTTGTTATAAATTTAATTCGTTCTTTATTGCAAGGCACACGCAGGAACTTCACAAACCCTTCGCTAAGCCAGGGGTTAACAAGGGGCAGATATTCCATCTCGCCGGAATACAACAGAAGACGCAAAAACAGCTTTAACACGACTGCATTAAAACATCGAGCGGATTAACTTTAAAAGAAAAAGTAATAAAAGGAGAAATTAAAAATAAAAAATGCCGCGAGACTGTTGTCGAGCGGAAACGATCCGAAATCAGTCGATGGTTGTAGAAAGAACGCGCACATCTAAGCTGAGGGGTCTGTACTTTTCGTCATTCAATTTAAATTCTTGATCCGTGAACGTGTAAACCCCTGGCTTTGTGACCTTGACGGGCAGGTTGCAACGTGAACTGCATTTTGTCCATCTTATCATTATTATTATCGTTGCAATACAGATTCCCTTCTTCTCCATCTACGATTTTACACATCCATCGATTGAGCTAGATGCAGTTTCTGATAAGGGACGAGCGATCTTTGAATTGTAGCCACTTAATGGAAACCAAGTTTAGTTTCCAAGTTTAAAATTATGTACAGATTTATTTATATATAACAGAAATTCTGGAGCGCTACAATAATTATAGCATCCATACACCTTGATCCTTCTCACATATGTTTGAACATTTCATATATAATGAACATTTTGTATTATTAGACTTATTTTGATCCCTCAGTATATTTACACATTAATTTTATATAGGAATAATATCATCTGGCATCATCACTATAGCATATATCAGAAGAGCAGTTTTTCTGTAGAATTAAGGATACTGTCCATAATGGCAACTTTCCATCTGCATGCAGAAGTAAGGCACAAGATGGCATTACAGTTGGCAGGCATGAGCAAGAAAAATGGACAGTGGAAGTGGCATTACATCACTGTGCACAGAGTACATATTCTTCCTGGTGGACAAGTTCGTGGCACATGCTCCTGATCAGCTTTCCTTCTTACTTTCTCTGCTATATCTCTTTTATCTATGTCTGTAAGAGCTTCAAACAGATCTTTAAGTGGGTTTCGAGAGGACGGTAGACCATGCAACCAAATTAACAACATTCGATAGCCATGTTCTTTATAACTGGATTTTCCTGTGTACTGGTGCTCGATGGCCTTGATGTGTTCTTCTGTAAAGCCCCAGTACCTTGCTAACAAGCGCCAGTCATTTGGTTCTAAATAGCTTTTGGCCAAGATCCATAATAACTGCTGCATATGTTTATGCCTTGCTTCAGCCTGCTGCTCAACCTGCCTCACAGGTGAAAAGTCTTGAGTTTCATTATATTCCGTTGCTGGGCTCAGCAACTCTTTTCGATTTTGTTCTCTCTCTACTCTTATCAACATATCAACAATAGCTGTATAGCTACCTCTTGCAGCAATGTACAAAGCTTTTCTTCCACCCTTCTCTGCAAGTGAGAGGTCAGCCCCGCAAGTCAACAACTTCTGCTACTTCTACGTATCCAAGTTCTGCTGCTAAGTGGAGAGGAGTCTGCTGCCTAGCATTGGTAGCATTAACGGAAGACCCTTTCTGGACAAGAAGCTGCACCATAGCAGGGCGGTTCCCCATTACAGACAAATGCAGTGGTGTACTTCCATGTTTTTCTTTGACATTGAGACAGGCACCAAAATTAAGTAATGTAGTTACGACTTCTGTATGACCTAGTGATGCTGCAATATGGAGGGCAGTCCTTTCCACTGTATCCTCTGCTCCAGGATCACAGTTATGTTCTAACAGTATTTCAGTTGCAGCCTGGTGGCCATTTTCTGAGGCTAGATGGAGTGCTGTCTTTCCTTCCTCATCACGATCATCAACTTCCACTCCTACCCTCAATAATCTCACAAGAACTAAATGATGTCCTCGAACTGCTGCAATATGGACAGAATTTTTCCCACTCTTGTCTTTAATACTGACATCAGCTCCAGCCTGGACCAGTCGTTCCACTATCTCCATATTATTATTGGTAGCAGCCACGTGCAATGCTGTTTGTCCATTTTTATCAATGCAGTTCACTTTAATGTTTTCTACTGACTCAAGAAGAAAAGATACAATGTCTGCATGATTGCCTTGCACTGCACAATGGAGAATGGTCTGACCTTGTCTGTTTATAGCACGACAATTTGCTCCATTTTCAACTAATAACTGCACAGCCTCTTTGTGTCCAAACCAAGCTGCCATCAATACAGGTCTCATGCCATACTTGTCTGTAGCATCAATATCACATTTGGCACTTAAAAGGAGAGCCAAGATTTCCATATGACCTTTTGATGATGCCCAGTGAACTGGAGTTCGGTCAAGCTCCTAATTCGTATGGTTAAAATATAATGAAGAAATTAAAATTGAAAATTAAAAAATATGAAAAAATTCCCCGAGGGGGAAAAAGAGCACTCTTTTCCGTTTGGATCGTCATACATAAACACTGCTGCAGATACAGCGAGCATCAACCAATGATAAAGAGCAGTTGGACATCAATTTGTTGGCTGCAGCAGCAACGGTCTTTGACAACATCTGTGGCGCAGCAATTTTGAACGAGTGTTTCCTCATACCAGGAAGCCTCTTCTGAGGAACGTAGGAACAGAGAAAATTCTTTGCAGAGGTGGACAGGATGTTGGTACTCTGTTTCCTTAATGGGCGGGTGTCCACTTCTGCTCCTGCCAACGCAGTTGGAAAGAAACCTTAGTTGTTGTTTTCCTTGGGTTTGATACTGCAATAACACCTTCTTCCAGCTTCGTTTTGCAGGTTACTATGAGTACCTTCTGCTGAGCTCTCTGACTGCTGGTAGATCGCTGTTCGTTGAACTCTGTCTTTGGGAGAATAACACCGGCGATAATCAATCTCTAGGGAGTGATGCTTGCGCTCACTGTGAAAGTGCCTCTTCATCTGTTGTAGCCTGCTTGTCCAGCTCGTTCTGATGATCACGCTCTAGGATGTGATGCTCTTGTGCTCATCTGTGGACAGTGTCTCTTCATCGATTTCTGCTGTAGCCTCTACTTGACAGGTTGTTGTGCTGTTGCTGAGGGGATGACCATTGCACAGAACAACTGATTTGTAATGTGAATGTGAAATTTGTACTATTTCTTATGCATGGCGGGTTTGCCAGATTTTTTTGGCTGCGGGCCGCTTTACTGAATAAATGAAAATAAAAAAAAATGAATGAATGACGAACACCCTGCAAGAAAGCCAAAAGGTATTGCAGTTAATGGAAGCAGTCGTCAACGTATTGCGTGTGCAGAGGAGGTGTGCAAGGGAGTGTCCTCTCTCTCCATTTCCTTCGCAATGGCACTTGCTCCATTTCCCCCTAAACAAAACTACAAACAATTCATTGCACGCGCGGTTTATTTATTTTATTTTATTTTATTTATTTTTTTGTTTCGTTACACCTAAAGACAGAGAGAGAAGTTGCACTTCTTCCTAGGCAAAGTGTACAAGAAGGATGCTCGAAGAATACTTAGACTGCGTTGATTTAAAACTAAATGAAAAGAAAACTGCCCAAAAATGACCTTCACCAACACAAAAGAAGAAAAACGAAATTACAATTATTTTTTTTCTCTCAAAACCTACACCACGGGTCTTTTTTTTTGTTGTTCTTCTTGTTGTTGTCCCCCCTGGAATGAGCCCCCAGAGGATCTTGACCCACCTGCTGGCAACACCAGGTACATCAGAGTCTCATTTGAGACGGTACGTGTTTTACTGGGACTGGCCCACCTTCCGTGGTGTGGACGAGTACCCAGAATCATCTGTCCACGTGACTGGTGCTTGTGGGTACCCAAGCGGCCAGAACAGAACGCACATACACACACACACACACAAACACAAACATTTCTGGCCCTTTTACAGTTGATTCTTCTCTTCACAGTGATTTTCACGAGGCGGAGTTGAACTGACGTTTTAGGAGCTGCCCTTTGCATATACACATGTCCATGTCCATGTCCCTGTAGTTATGAGTCGTTTCCAGTCAATGATGTCTGGTAAATGCTGTAGATTCAGCTTTTCGGCCAGCTGCGTGATCCTTAACCGATGGTGCTCGTTGTTGGCCGAGTGCAGCAGCCAGAATTCAGTCGCATATATTTCCTTTTATTCGGAAGGCGTGTTGCAGCAGACATTCACACTATCGAAGGCGGCCCTGACGATGTCAGCACATGTTATTGCAACTTAATTTCCGGCTTGGAAAGCGCTCAGTATCTCGGTTTGAAAACTGTGAGGAGATTGGTAATTGTTGATCTGTTAGATATTGCAAAATCGATTTGTTGGCGCTCACTGGCCACGATCTGATGCTTCAACTTCGGCAGTACAGCTTTCTCCAGTATTCTCAAGGGTGTGGATGCAGTCGATATACGCCAATAGCGCTCCATAAGACATTTCTTTACAGAAGACTTCTTAAACCATCTCTACTTATAACAGCATTGTGAACATTTTTACAATTAAATGATGAGAGGACAGAAAAATGATAGAGAGAGAGATAATCATTATTACCCTTCACGGCCATAAAGCCAGGGGCTTACAGTTTCCCAAACTTCCGGGAAAATTGAACAATTAATGAGATGTCTTAAACAATAACAATTGATGAGATGTCTGCGCGGAAATGTACAAACTATTTGCCAACCGGGCCCGCCTCCGTGTCCAGGTATGATGCTAGAACTAGGGGACATAAATTCAAGTTACGGGGGTGGGGAAATGTTTAGATTGGACTGCAGGAAGTTTTATTTTAGCCAGCGAGTTATAAATTAGTGGAATAAGTTGCCTTCATGGGTGGTAGAGGCCGACAGTTTGGGGAAATTCAAAGGTCATCTGGATAGTACCTTCGGGTGATGGAAGCACATAGGATGATAGGTTTAATTTCCTTTTTATTTATTAATTATTATTATTTAGTTATTTATTTTATTTATTTATTTTTTTATTATTTTTTTTTATCATTGTTTTGTTCGGATTTTTTTTTTTTTTTTTTGTTTTTTTTGGCTGGTTCAGCATAAGCCATAGGCTTTCTTGCACCATGCGGCCGTTACTGATACTAATACTAATACTAATACTAACTCCACCCTGGGATACACCTACACAAACTTTCCTTGTGTGAGATTTTTTATTCACAGTCAAGTGAAGGACCCTGGTCGTAAGTAGCGAGTTCGAAGGGTAAAGTGTGCGCGTATAGTGTGGGGCAACATGTGAATGAGCTCCGATTAAAGTTACTAATTTGTGCGGTTATACTGTTTTGATTTTCGAGAAAGATGTTCTAAAGAATTCCTCTGGTGATGATCTGTCCGGTAATGATGCCAAATCGCCTACATCTTCCTCAGGTAATGTTTTATTATATATGATTTCTTGACTGATTGTATCAATACGATACAGTACTGTACTTCCATTGTCCAACTGTAGAACAAAAGCAGTTGGCTATTGACAACCAGTGTTCGACGACTGTGAGTGCTCCCAACTCTTGGTATCTAGGTCATTGCCTTCGCCTGAAATAAACTAGGGAGTTGTGCTACCACAAACACCGCCTAATCCCTTTATAGCAATTGTCAAAAAGTGTTCTGCTTCGCCTTCGTTTTTCCGCCCTGGTAGGGTAACTACTAAAATCATTATTGTCGTTTTCCGTCATACTGCAATGCCGACCAGGAACACCAAAAATCAACCAAAGACGACTACTGTCGTTTGCAGCCGCTGCAACAAAGAAGTCAGTGAAGCGGTCTCGTGTAAATTATGTTTCGCTCTGCTTTGCGAATCATGTTCGGGCCTAAAATCCCTACATAAATTAAATGCCCCGCGTCGCAAGAATTTCACGTGCGTTCCTTGCAAGAACAACCAGCCGAAAAAATTTAGGTCCTGCGAGCAGTTTGCCAGTTGCACAGATAATCAACTCGGTGAAGCGATCGCAGTTCCATTAGCAGATGATAATGATACATCAACCACTTCCATCATCTCAGCTGCTGATACATTTCATCCAACTGACTGCTTCCCAGATATAACGGCCGAATCCGTGGAACGGCTTATTGCCCATTATGATATCACTAACACCGCAACCTGTTCGGTTGACCCTGATGATGAAGACTCTAGCTTCTCGAACTTAACAGACGCAAAGGATAAGTCCCACCATCGCAGTGTCGCCACTGTAGCAACTCAAACAGAAGACTTCGCCAATATCCCGCATGCACGGCCAACAATGCATGCAGATCCCCAAAGAAGGAACTCCCCACCTTCTATCATGTTTACTAATGTGTCTACACAAACTGATTTTTCGCTTGCTGAATCTTTGTTTCCTAGCCACCCCACGTGCCTCTTCAAGAACCGTAAATCACTTGAAATTATTATAACATCAATACTTGAAAATATCAAACATCGTATGCTCTGCACTACTAATAACTACGTATCCGCCATAGCTGATAACTTTTCTCAAGATCCAAGTTTGTGTACATGTAATGATGGTGGTCCAGCTATTAAATGCGCTACGACTCAGACCTGCGCTACTAATCAGGCTCACAATAACTTATCCTACAGCACTAATGTACTGAATTCAGGCCAAACACTAAATTGCCCCGAGATCCAGATAGCCGAAGTACTTCCTTGCCAGGAAAACCAGACCAGAAATCCTGCCAATCCTACGGAAGAATCAGCTAATCCAGATAAACCACTTAGTGTCCCACGCCACAAATCACAGAAGCCATCTACTACATTCCAATGGAAACCCAATCCTGAAACTATCGTCGAGCCTTACTCGTACTCAAGCCGAGTGTATCAACCTACAATGCCGAAGAAACCTGAAATCCATTATTGCGGCCCCCCCACTGCTAACATTACAACCATCCTGGGCGGAAGTTGTAGCTGCACCTCCTCCTACACTTGTGGCCCAGAGTTACTGCAGTAAGCCTCGCCACCCTGAAGAGGGTAAAATGGGAACCCCAAATGTACTAAAGAGAAGGCGATCATTTAAAATGAGCACCTCGGCCACCTCCAGGCTGCAGGCGATGAATCCACCAACTGTCCGTCTTCGACGAAGTCTATTCGTTTCCCGACTGGCCCCAAATACAACTCCAAATGATATCGCGTCATACATAATGCATGAGCTGCACTTTACTGTGTCCGTCACACTTCTTAAGAAAACACCCCTGCATACATCGTTCAAAGTTGAGTGCGATGCACAGAATTTCAGCTCCATATCAGCGATTGCTCTCTGGCCGTCTGGATCCCTACTCAGGCCATACTATGAACCTAAATCCAATATCACCCCACGCCTAGCCATGGCTAATGCGCTATCCCACCAAGACTGCTCCCAAGCGTGACGGTTTGATAGACATTCCTATTCTCAGAAGCCCCAAAACCAGGAATCAGGGTCACACGATGATGAGCTCTATACATACCCCGATGACAAAACCTCTGATCAATCTCTGCAATACCACAGCTACAATGAAATCCACCCTCAGCTTATACCAACTATTGTAACCAACCGTGCTAAAAAGCCAACAAAGAAAATAAATAATGTCCTCGAATCAGCACTCGTGAAGGTCTCGTGTCACCTTACACTCAAGATTTTTTATCAAAATGTTCGTAGTATTCGGAATAAGCTCGAGACACTTGAGCTGATGCTTCTGTCCCAAATGGCTGATGTCATCTGCATGTCTGAAACCTGGCTGGAACCACAACAAGAATCAATTGTCTCCGCCCAAGCTGCTGGTTACAAATCTTTCTTCACCTCCCGCTCTCATACCTGTGGTGGGGGCATTGCTGTTATCATAAATGCCAGTAGACTTGAGTTCGTACATGTAGTCTCCAGCAAATCCAATCTATTCGAAGCATTGATAGTAACGGACAAGATCAACTCTTGCTTATTAGATCTCGGTGCAATATATACACCCCCAACCCCCGATGCTCAGACAATCAATGATATTGCATCCTGGCTAATAAATACGCTTCACACATCTGCTATCCACCTCATCTGTGGAGATTTTAACTTACCACCAAATCTCCAACATCTTCATGAGTCACTTATGGCTAAGATTGCACCTAGTGGCCTCAGGATCATAAATGAAGGCCCAACTAGAGGTCTTCATCGCCTGGATCTCATATTATCGTCTGGTTCCTGTAGCGTCGACATTAAACCCGAAACTCACTTTGAATCCGATCATGAACCCATCGTAGTCCTATTGCAGCTCCCAACGCCCAACTTTAATGTCTCCCACTGCGTCAAAAGGAAGATCATCATCTCTCCCACCTTCCTACAACCGAACAGATGCCTTTATGCAACAAGATTAATTCCCTGGGAAGTTCTCGAATCAGGAGATCCGGAACTGGCTCTAGACATATTAACTAGATGGTTGCACACTGTTACTATGTTCTCAGCAGCTAAACAGGTCAGTATCTCCGCTAGAACTAATGCTTGGTGGTCTTCGGAGCTAAATTACAGTTTCAAGTGCAAACAGTCCCTCCATAAACAATGGAAACAGTCTGGTACAGCATATGACCGAACTCAGTACTCCAAAGCTAGAGCACTGTTTAACAGACTGAAATCGCATGCCATTAAAGAATATACTGACAAGACCTTATCCAAAGGCAAAGTGCCATATACCCGGAACTCTGAACCAGATTCCAATTTCAATCCAGTTGAATGGATCAACTATGTAGCCAGATTCCAAGACAACATCACACAACCATATGATTACCAACCAGACCCCATTTCTAGTCCAGATGATGAGCTGTTTTTCATTCAAATCGATCGACAGCAGCTTCGTCAAGCCATCAACTCGCTGCGTCCGTCATGCACCGCTGGCATCGATAAAGTCCCGCATTTCATCGTAAAGTGCCTCAGTCCATATATCCTTGATCCTCTGCTCTACCTGTTCAACTCCATCCTCTCTCATAGAGTGTTTCCTGCATCTTGGAGCAAATACAGTCTTGCCCCACTACCTAAAGTTCAACTACCAAGCCAGCCGAAACACTATAGACCGATTTCCACTGCATCCACGCTCCTAAAGCTACTGGAAAAAGTCCTTCTTCCGCATATAACACGCCATCTTCTTCCACAATCATCAAAACAACTCCATTATGTTCTCCCTAATCGATCAACTGTCTCCAACCTTCTGGCAGTCCAAACGGAAATTTTAAATGCATTTGAGGCCAAATCAGAAATGGCGGTTGTTTATGTCGATATTGAAGCTGCTTTTGATAGCCTCAACATCTCAGCCCTTCTGAATCTCCTAACCAATTTCTTTCGGATCAAAGGTGACGTTTTCGCTTTTCTGCACTCGCTCCTCTGGAATAGAACAGTGTACCTCACTCATCGTAACCTCTGCTATACCCGATCCATCAATGCTGATGTGCCGCAAGGTGGCGTTTTATCGGGGTTACTTTTTACCGCCCTCCTTATTCCGTTTGTGTGTAACAGAGATGATGTCATTATCTATGCCGACGATATAAAGTTCCTAACGGAAATACCACCATCAGCCGACAGGGGAGTGATCACATCGGAAATCTGTAATAAAATCACAGCTTTCTCTAGCCATCTCAACCATTTCGGTCTCAAACTGAACCCCCAAAAATCCGTTATTATGGTTTTTTCTCTGAAGAAGTGTCCCACATTCATACAACCCTCACTGCAGGGTGCAGTTATTCCAAGTGTTACTAAACACAAAGATCTCGGTGTAACCTTCGACCCAAACCTTAGGTTCAACTGTCACATCGAATGTGTTCTACGCAAGATCAACCGAATGCGCTGGATTGCCCGTCAACATCTTCTTCATAACACAGACGCAAGAACCACAATCAGATATCTGGAAACCGTTCTGTATCCTACCTTTCTGTATGCCTCTGAAATATGGGCATCCGCAGTACCTTCTCTCATGAAGCCCATCTTTGCCAGTGAATACTGGATATTGAAGTGGGCAACCCACAAACATCGATCCCCCCCTCAGCAGAGGACCACCAGCATGGCCGACCAACTCCAAATCCCGCGGCTGCCTCAAATAATCAGCATGAGGAGAACTGTGACCACAGCCAAAATGCTGGTTGACAGAATCAACTCCCCTGACTTCTGGGATATATGCCAGTGGCATGTTCCACTTCCTTCCTTACGAGCCACCACTCTTCTTCAGCTACAACGGAACAGGCTGAAGATCAGTGACAGATTCCTACCTGGACAAGTACTTCCTACAGTACAAGCCCTGCTAATGATCGGAGTTGACCTGCAGAAATTCGCTTCTGATCGCAATTACAGGCGCTCGTTGGCCGAACTTGTTCCCCTTTTGTTTGGCCCCTGATGTCCACTCATGCTATCTGCTATGAGGCGTGTGAATATGCTTAAATATGTGCTTTGTACATATGAACGTGTACATACCTTGGTGTACTGTCTGCCTCACAACTATGTACATACTCATATCTATTGAATGGCTAATGCTACGTTTTTAATTGTTATGTAATCTTTTATACTGTACATATTTTTATTTCACCCCATATCATTGTCAAGCCCCTGGCCTCCTGGCTGTGGCGGGCACATTATTGTATCTGTATCTTTACTGTACAATAAAGATTTTCTTCAAGAATTCCAGTATATTGCCTCTTATCTTGTATCCATCCTCACAAAGTTGCAGAAGGGGCTGGATGTCTATGCTGTCGAATGCAGACTGGATATCCAGATAAACAATTGCCATCTCAGCCCTATCTTGTAGAGCCCCCAGAATGGTGTTAGTGGTTTGTTGTAGGTTGGTAATGGTGTACCTGCGTTTCAAGGCATAGTGAATGTATGGTGATTCACATGGCAGAACCTGGTTGGTTAGGATGGGAAGAAGGCACTTCTCCATGACTTTGAGGAGACATGAGGCTTTCATTATTGGCCTGAATTGTGAAATTGATGTCGCTCCTTGTGTTTTGGGGATTGGTCGGACAATATATTGATTCCAGGCTGTTGGGAAAGTTTGCGTTGCGAGGATTCCATTGAAGATACCTAGGAGTGCATCACTGATGAAAACACTAACGCTCTTAAGAATGAATTGTGGGACCCCATCATATCCAGTGCAAGACGTTGGTGGGATATCATTGATGGCCTGGATAAGCTCTCGGTTTGTGATGATGATGGAAGCGAGGACATC
Source organism: Mastigoproctus giganteus (assembly GCF_048544385.1). NCBI lineage: Eukaryota > Metazoa > Arthropoda > Arachnida > Uropygi > Thelyphonidae > Mastigoproctus > Mastigoproctus giganteus. The sequence continues at coordinate 258,529,350 of NC_143577.1, forward strand.
TTCAATTCAATGGAATTGTGGTCCGACTTAAATTTTATGAAGTTTTGCGTTATCCTTATTTGTAAGGAACTATGGTACAACAGGTCAAGTTATTATTATTATTATTATTATTATTATTATTATTATTATTATCTGTTTATTTCCATAAGGAAACCACGCCGGGACGGCAAAGTGCCAGGAGGGTGCTAAGTACCTATCAAGGTACTACTAGATACTATGGGCAGTGGGTTACATATACTGAACACGTAGTCTCGTCCCGAAATATTATATACACATTTTATGTTTAATACAAAGGGTACTAGGAAAGTTTTGCAATATGACGCAACAATGAATCACTGGAAGTTGCTTGTTGCTGCATGTTGAGACATGTTCATACGTGCATAGTAGCCGCCGCGCCAAGTCGATGGGCTCAGTTATTCATTAGTAGTGAGAGTGTAAAGTGCTTGCGATGGCATCTTGGTCACGAAATGAGATAAGGACAGTTTTGCGGTATAATTTCGTGCGTGGTTTAACCATAGACCAGTGCTTAGAAGAAATGACTCTTGCACTAGATGATGATTGTCCACATCGTACAACGATATTCAGGTGGTATAGAGAATTCCAAAGGGGAAATTTCACTCTGGAGGATTCTGAGAAGCCGGGAAGGCCACGAACGTCAGTTACGGAGGAAAACGTTACTGCTGTGAGGAAAATGCTTGACGAAAACAGGCGAGTGACCTACCAACAGATAGAGGATACTTTGGGCCTAAATGCACCAGCAATTCGTTCGATTCTGCAAGATCATTTGCACGTGAAGAAACTTTGTTCTCTCTGGGTGCCGCATCAACTGACTGAAGAGCAGATGACACGACGTGTGACTTGGTGCCGGGAGATGTTAAAAAAGTTTGATAAGGGACAATCTCGGTATGTGAACAACATCGTGACAGGTGACGAGACTTGGCTGTACTATTACGATCTGCCGACCAAGGCTCAAAACAAAGTTTGGGTCTTTGATGATGACGACACACCCGTAATTGTCAGAAAATCCCGATCTGTAAAGAAGAAAATGATAGCTGTATTTTTCAAATCGAGTGGAATTGTGGAACGTGTCGTTTTGGACACGCAGAAGACAGTCAATGCCTGCCTAAAGTCATTGGATCTATGAAGGACCTGCGGCCAAAGTCAAGAATGGACACTTGGTACCTCCATCACGAAAATGCTCCAGCTCACCGCGCCAAAGCCTGCACCGAATATTTGACCACGACAGGACTGAAACTTCTCGAGCACCCTCCCTACAGTTCAGACCATGCTCCCTGCGACTTTGCACTGTTCCTGCATGTGAAAATGAAGCTAAAAGGGAGGCGGTTTTCCAGTGATGAGGACCTTCTACGGGCTTGGGACAACGAGTGTGCTTTACTCCCTAGTGAAACTTGGCAGAACTGGTTTAAAGATTGGTTTCGGTGGATGGAGAGGTGTATTGAATGTAGAGGAAATTACTTTGAAAAAATTAAATAAACAAAGCTGTATTGCAAATCTTTCCTAGTACCCTTTGTATATACAGTATTTAATGTATTAATGATTGTGTACATACATTATACAAATCATATATTTACAATTCACTAATAATTCCATCTATAACTTATATATTTACATCTGTTACAGAAGGTATATTTTTACAGTCAACAAATTATTATTGTTCTTAAAGCAGAAAGTTTCACTTTTATTCACAATTCTTTGGTACTTTGCAGCCGATTCATATTTCGGTAAGTCTGTACGAATCCTGGAAGATCTCTTTCCGGTATGATGCATCCTCACACAGTGTTTCGGCATCTTTGTGCCTCTAGGAAGTTAAATATTTTCGCTGCATTTGATGAGAAGAATCTTTGTAGGCTACTAAGATTGTTAAGGACTGAACGCAGTGGATTATTTACTTCTGCGCAACGTCTAGCAGTGGCACGCGGTTTAACTAGAATATTATCCAGGACTGAAGCATCCACTCTGCCAGTGCGAGAGTGTGTATGTTCCTGTTAATTGTCCGCTGCATCCAGGGTGTGATGTTAAGGTTTGAGTAGAGAATGGCCCTTGAGATAGTAAAAGGGTGGCCAGCAACTCGGTTAAGCCATCGCAAGAACCAGTACTCGATCCCAAGGACGGACTTATAATGTGAATCTGGAGCTGATGACCAGATTTGAGAGGCATACATTGCAATTGGCAGGACACAGATTAAAATGTACTTGGTCGCTAGCTGAGGATCCCTAATTCCTACCAGTTCCTGTCTAGTAGCCCATGAAGCAGAGAATGTTATTGTCTTCATATGGGCGAAATGTTGAGCAAAGGTGAGTCTGTCATCCCACTTAAGACCCAGGTCCAGGTGAGAGTGCACGTTTTCCACACTAGACCCGTTCACAGCATTCCCCTTGTCACAGGTGTCGGATGCTGCGTAAGTGCAATGCGCCTAGTGTAGCATCCAGATCTTTCTTGGCCTCCATGTGTTTTGAAAGAGGCATATTAAAATCTCCCCTTATTTTTGTATCAATTGATGGATTTAGATTTGCAGCAATCCAGGCATAGAGTCCGTTTCTTGTCTCCTTTGTGTGCTCATGTGGGAGGTATATGATGCATAACTGTATTTTCAAATATTCTTTTAAAAAGGAAACGCAAATCCCTTCAAAATTATTTGAATCCGTTGTTCGTTCTCTTGTAGTCTCGTATTTATTTTGAAAGCAAATTTATAACTCCCCCTCCTCGTCTATCTGTTCTTCCGATTCCCACGCGCAGAAATCCAGTTAGGATTTCTGCGCGTGTGTGTGTGTGTGTGTGTGTCGCAGTGGTGTCACAAATTGAACTGAGGGCGTTGGCAGGGGCCACCATCACCCTGGTCGCGCGTTTGCTGATTTCGTTTGTTTGCAGATGCGAATCGAGCAACGATCAGTACCACCAGAAAAAGTCTTCGCAATTAACTAACGAACACTGAGAGAGCCGCCAATATTGGCGTTTGCTCCTCGTCCCCCCCCCAAACCCGACTCATCCAGAAGCGAGGTGCGGACGGCGAGCTTAACTTTGTTCAAGTGGCGGCACTTCGATTGGAATCTCCGCCCTGAATTAAAGGTCAGTGTTCGCCGCGGATGTTTGCCTCCACGAAAATATGAAAGTCCCCTCCCGTCGCTGGCCCTCGTTCGCTTATTTTAAACGCGACAATAACAGAGTTTACGCGTGGAATGTGTACGGAGAGGGGTGGTCGTCGCATTCTGCGACTTCGATGGTGCCGTCGAGCGGCGGCGATGCCGCGGGTAATAAAACGAGACAACTTTATTAGAAGTCGTCCTAAGTGGCCGGTCTGGAAATGTCACGGTCTTAGGGGATCACCCATCACTATTTCAGGGCCTCAGTAGGGGTCTGGCGGCTAAATGACCAGATGAACAACGGTACAAGGCATCAATATATACAAAGTCCATGCACTTTTAAATCTCTGGCATTTCCAGTCAACCGGTTCACCCACAATGTAAACTACGCGGAGATGGGGGAAACCCCTGGGGACGCTTGACCCTGAACACACTTTACACTTTATTTCAGGGCCTTGCAACTCGCGGTCGCCGAAACGAAATGTGTTAGTGTGGACAATCGATGGTAGCACAACTGAAGAGGTCGAATAAGCAACTAATATTCCACCCCCCCCGCACCTCAAGTAATTGGTCCGTATCCTGGGATGAATGAAGTTCTTCCCAGCATTTTCAGTTTCTGATCTTTCTCAGTACGCCAAGCAGTCGTAAATGGAAAAGAAAAGAAAAAAAAATGATGAGTTATTAATTAGAGGCAATTCTGATGAGAATTTGAAGAATTAGATTGAATTTGGAGAAATCTTTGTCCCCAGTGAGAAGTAAAGATGAAACGGAATTCGTGAAGGCCTGCTAAGGACCAAATCTCACCTTTGCATTAACACAAGTGCAAATGTTGTTGAGCTCCTTTACTCTGCACTATTTTCATATTAAGAAAAAGTACATTTGTTCAGTAGTAGCAGTAAACACATTGTACTACACGCGTACAAAATTATGAAAGTAAAGAAAGATATAAAGTGTCACTCGCCAATTAGACAAAATGAAATTGGAAAAAGTGATGTCAAATTTTCTTTGTTGCAAAGCCACTTAAAATGCTCATTGGTCCCTGAAAGACAAAAAAAAAAAAAAACATAAAAGATAAGGCCGACCGGGCTAGCCGGGTGAGTAAAGTGCCTGTCTGGCAACCCAAAGACACGTAGACATGTAGACATGTATAGTATCTTATGTAGGACGGCACCTGAACGAAAGTTCAACTCCGTCTTTGTACACTGTGGTGGTTACAGAAAGCACTGTAACAGGCCAGAAATGTGTGTAACGTTATGTTCGTGCAGTGTGTGTGTGTGTGTGTGTGTGTTGTTTAGTTGTTTCTGGCCGTTTTGTCACCAGGCAGGCGATCACCTGGAAAGCCTGCCCAATGTCCGTCTACACCACGGGGAGGTAGGCCACAACTGCGCAGGAACATTTTGGAGCCATTCAAAAGAATCCCGTGCCGGCAAGCCGGCAACAGCGCATGCGCTCTCTCTCTCTCACACACACACACACACACACACACACACATACACACACACATTCCCAGGAGACAGGACAGCAGAAGATGAAGAAATAAGGATGAGAATAGCATAAAGTAAATAAAAAAAAATAATAAATAAAAAAATAATAATAAAAAAAAAAAAAAAAAAAAAAATATATATATAAAATATATATATAGGAAATTAAATCTTTGTCCATTTCTTGCCCACGTCTTTATGAAGTGCTGCCTAAAGTGGTCCACAAAGAGAAAGAGGTGTATTGTCAACCAGAAGTAGTAATGTCATTCAATCTTGATCGACAGGAACAAATTCTAGATGTAATTCTGAATTCTGTTAATCTGGAGTGGTGTCAGAAGTCTCTGGTCGATGACAGTATCACTGAGCAGAGGTTTAGTTGCAGAGAGTCTTGATAAAGGATGAGTCAGAGAAGTGCAGCATCTGTTAAAATCTTTGCGTGTTTTGAAAGCCACAATTTTGTATATGACGTCATCAGGACGACGAGGCAGCGCACAGTTGTATTATGATTTATGATGTGTTTTCAGTTTGATTTCTTGAATTAACATTGAGGTTGAGAGACTTCCTGCGATTAAAAGCAGCATTGCAGAAGGTTTGAAGGGCCTGGAAATTGTTGACAGAAATGAGTATCTTCTCGCCTCCGGGACACAAGTTGGGTACTGTTGCCTTAAGAGCCGATCTTAGATCCTCGTAAATGGAGCATTCAAAAAGTACGTGAGGAGAGTCTTCCGGTAGCCCACATCGACAGAAAACTGTATTGGAAAGTCTAAATTGGTAGAGTTTTGCGTTTAGCGAACCATGCCCAGTTAGTATGTAGGAGGTAGACAGTGAGGGTGAAAACCATTTTCTGGTGGATGATGAGAGTAGTGCAGTTACGTCGGGAACGAAGTTTTTGGTGATAGCTCCTTTTTCGGTAGAATTCCATCTATTCTGCCAGGTGTTCACTAACAAGTTCCAGCATCTGGTCCGCTCAGTTTTGGGATCAGCCTGAGGGTTAACAATGATTCCCTGAAATTCCGTAGAAATGCCTTTGCGGATGTAAAAGCAAAGCCCTCTAAACACAACATGCAGGTCAAGTGGTATAGTGCCTGCAAGAGTCTGTAAAGCTGGAGTTGATACTGTTCGGCAAACGTGAAGTAGGCTAAGGAGAAAACAACGTTGAATAGTGGATAACTTGGTTTGTACAGTTTTGAGTGCAGTACGTCTAAACCAAAGGCTGGCAGCATAGGTTGTAATTGGGATTATGGCAGCATTATAAAATAGATGTAGAGGTTTAGTGTTCAGTCCCCAGTCTTGTCTTGTAATTTGGAGCAGCATTGCGGTAAAACTCTTAACTTTGACGGACAGATGTTGAATATGCTCAGTAAAGGAAAAGCGGTCGTCGATGATGACTCCTAAAAATTTGGTGCTTCGGACAAGTGGAAGTGATTTCTTGTCAAGTTTTACAACTGGTGGTCTGCGATAGTCTAATTTGTGTTTAAAAATCATGATCTTCGATTTTGTTGGGGATAATTTTAATTTGTTCTTAGAGGACCAGGACGATAGTTCAAGGAGTACTTTATTGGCATAGAGTTTTAAGTCAGATCTTGAGTTTCCATTCACTAAAATGATAATGTCATCTGCATACGCAAGTTGTTGCACATTTTGAAATTCAGTCGTCCTAAGCAGCCAATCATCGAGAACTAGGTTCCAAATCAAGGGACCCAAAATTGATCCTTGGGGGCAACCACGGGAGACAGATCTGTGAATCTTCGTGCTTTTAGTATGACGGTGACGGTGCGATCGGCAAAGTAGTTTCTAACAAGTTTATAAAGCTGAATAGAGCAGTGATTGGAACGGAGTCTACTGAGGGCACTCTCCCACCATAAAGTATCAAAAGCGCCCTCAAAATCGATAAAGATTGCCATAACGTACTTGGAAGTGGAGCAGTCAATGAGGTGGTGGAGTTCTAATAAGGCATCTTCGCATCCAAGCCCTTGCCTGAATCCGTATTGAAGAGAGGATGTGGAGCTTGTGGCTTCCTGCAGTATGGTTATTTTATTCGCGATTAATCTCTCTAACACTTTTCCCAGGTGAGACAGCAGGGCTATGGGGCGGTAGGATCTGGCATTATCTAGTGGCTTACCAGGTTTATGTAAAATCTTAAGAATGGCGTGTTTCCATGGTTTGGGAAACGTTCCAGTATTTAAGCAGTTGTTGAATAATTTAAGTAGAACTTTGGGCCTTAGGTTATAGAAATGTTTGATAAATACATTGTCAATCAGGTCATCGCCAGGACATTTGTTTGACTGAATTTTATTCAAGATTGAAGTAAGTTCTTCTGCAGTGAATGGACTTGTTTCTTCTAAAGGAAGGTATTTTTGGTTTAAATCTCGAATAGATAGATGGTGTGAAGTTTCAATAGTGAGATCATCATTAGGCAGCAGTTGGTCCAAGATGGCATTTATGGAGTCTGTTAGTGTAATAGTTTCCATACTGTTGGAGGTAATGGAGTTAAAAATGTCACCCAAGATCATTTTATTTTTAGCAATTTTATAGATGACGCCCCAAGGATTATTATTCCCAGACGTGCGGACAAAATTGTGCCAAGATTGCAATTTGCTTTCATAAATCAGTTTTACGTATTTTCTTTTGAGAGTTTTGTCTTCCTCGTGTAATCTGTTGACTTCTTCTTGAGGCCAAGTACGCCGTTTGCGCTGAAAATTTCTTCTGGCTTTATGTACAAGTTTTCGAGTAGAGGAAAGTTCGTTATTCCACCAAGGTGTGCAGTTAGTTTTCAGTTTCTTTTTATGCGTAGATTTCTGAATTGCAGTGATGATAATGTTTTGAATCTGCAGTGCTAGTTGTTCGGTGGTAAGAGAATTAAAATTTTCTAGATTGTCTTCAGGCAAGTGAGAGAGAACGGAACGATTAAAACGTTCCCATTTTATGTTTCTGAGAGAGTAACGTATGAGATTACGAAGAGGTTGTTGATGAGGAAGAGTTGATCCCAGCAGGAAGACGATAGAGCGATGGTCACTTGTTGTTAGGTCAGTTTCGACGTGCCAGTCAGTAAGATAAGGAGCAATACGGGCTGTGGCCAGAGAGATGTCTATGTTTGATTCACCCAGGGAATTAGAAAAGGTACATGGCTGGTTTGGTTGATTCAAGACAGTTAGCTGATGGGAGAAGATGGTATCCTCAAGCAGTAATCCCCGCGCATCTGTGAAAGAACTGTGCCACAATGCAGACTTAGAGTTTGAGTCGAGTAAAATTAACAGAGGAATAGGGCCTGATAAACTGAATACGGAATCAATATAGTGTAAGTGAGGAATCAAATCAGATGACGGGGGGCAATACATTGAGATAACATAAGTCGAGTGATTAGGACTCAAAACTTGAATGCAAATGGCATGCTGTGATGTTAAACAGGACAAGAGTAAAACGTCAACATTTTTATTAAATATTACGATGGCTACCTTAGGATCTGTATGGGTCGGTTGTAAAATCCGAGAAGAGCAAGGATATCCGACAATGCGTCCTTTTCTATGACATGGTTCTTGAAGAATGAGAATGTCAATGAGTTCCTCCTCAGATACACGACGTAGCTCATCTGCCACGGTGCGTGAATGGTGAGCATTGGCTTGCAGAAATTTTAAGTTTACAGTCGAGATATTTGACTGGGAAGCGCTTGAACTCGATAAGACTGTGATATTAGAAGGGAATTGTTCGTTGCCTTACTGTGTCTTGAGCCTTTATGTATTCAGGACAGTTGATATCTCTGACCGAATGATTAGCATCATGTTTGTGCCTCTTGCAATTAATGCAGACAGGCGGTTGATCCTTGCTGGGGCACTCAGCAAAGATATGGCCTAGTTTGCCACAATGTCCACAAGAGGGTCTTTCTTGTTTACACGTACTTGAAGTGTGTCCGAAAGCAAGACAACAATAGCACTTCGTCACAACGGTGAACGGCTTAAATCGGTGAGCGGTCCACCCAATAAATAACCTGTCTAAAGTAGAGATAGCTGAAAAAATACGTGGGGTAAAGTCAAACACCCAATTCGAAGTGTTCTTTGATTTGGGGCTAATTTTAAATCGGAAAGTGATCTCTTGTGAGATTTCTTCACGTGTGAATTTAAATTCTTTCAGGTTTTTGAAGTAGAAATCATCAAGTATTTCCTCTTTGGTTAAGTCATTATCAATATTGTATACCAATAAGGTTGGATTCAATTTCTTAGGTATCTCAGGGGTGATTCCAACATCAGACAGGATTTTTGAGGAAGAGATGGTATCCAAATCTTTAAGTGAATCAGTTTCTAAAATTACGCCTTTGTTTTTAATGAGACGAAGAGCTTTAACTTTGACTTCTTTCAAGTCTTGCTTTAAGGTTTTAACTACACGTTCTTTAACATCAGTGCTCGTAGTAAGAGTAGAACTCTCAGATGCCTTTAGAAGTAATAAGTGTGGTTTTCTGGTTGAAGTAGTTTTAACATTAGCGGATTGCAGACTGTCAGTTTGGTTAATAGAAATTTTTGCAAGGGATTGTGCAGAAGTCTCAGAGAAGTTTTCAGGAGAAACTACATTCAAAGAAGTATCAACTAATTCTGTAGAAGTTGAAGATTTTGCCACAGAAGTATATGAGAGAGGTGTAGGCATAATTTTTGAGTCATCACTTCTTATCTGCCTCATCTTTATTTTCATCTTAAGAGCTTCGTTTTCTGTAATCAAGCCATTCACGACTAATTCAAGACCGCTCCAAGAATGAAGAATAGCTTTGATGGCAGTTTTTGTAACCTTACTATTGTCGTTTAATAAGTAAGTTTCAATTTCTTCTCGCAGGAAAGTAAGTGCATCGACAGGGGAAAGATCTGAAAGTAAGACAGTCCCGAAGTTTGGTATTTTAATTTTCCTGGCAGTTGAGGTAGCAGCCCTAGTCAACGTGTCAAGACTAAAATGTTTTATTTGTGAAGAATCAGTAGCGACATTTGTGGTCGTAGAAATTGGTACTTTGCTTGAAGATTCAAAATGTTCTGATTTAGCCTTAGGAGCGGTTACACTTGTAGTTTCCCTTGTCTTACTTTGTTCCTGTGAAGAAACTAGAGGTGGAAACTCATCGGTGTTTACCGACAAATTAGTGGCGCCTGTATTTTCTTCCACGTTGGGGGTTTCTTCTTGGGAGGGATCCAGTATGGAGAAGTCGCCTTTGTCACGGGGCAAGTTAAAAGCTTCACTAATAGCCTCTGTCATCCTGGCGAGGAGTGGCAGGGAGGAAGCGGTAAAAGTATCGCCCCAATATGTGCGCTAAGTTGACCTTGGGGTAGCTTAATTGGCCCTTCTTGTAACTACTTGTGTTGGAAAATCTTTTGTCAGTAAGGTAGCTTATGCAGATCTAAAATTAATAAAATAGCTTTACCTGATGACTTCTTTCAGAAGCTGATATACTTATTTTGGAGACTAAATGTTCCTCTTCCTGATGATACCAAATACCACTGTTATTAACTGTTCAGGCAATTAAATCAAGACCAAATTAGTAGAGCACTTTTTCACTCGACTGATGTCCAAGTAGCGAACACGCTAAGCCTAATCTCTGTGTTTACGATGTAACCCGTGACATAACGTATTAGCATACGGTCAGCAGAATGCTAAGCCTAATGAGATAAACTTTATAATATGTAAAGGAAATACCTGATAAAATAGACAAAACGTGCACAAGAAGTTAGATAGCGTCCAACTAGCTATAGGAAAAGCCTTCTTTCAGTTTATAATGCAAACATTACCTTAAAATAACAACTAGAGCATAAGCATCAATTTCTAAAGCATCAATCAACAGCGCCACCACACTATTCCTGGCAACCCAAAGGTCGCGGGTTCGAATCCCGCCTCGGGCTTGGATCAAAATACTGCAAAAATCTTGGGAGGTGCATTATGGCTACAGAAGCCGATGCGCCAACAACTACCAAAAAAAAAAAAAAAATAAATAAATAAAAATAAAAAAAATAAAAGATAAGGTACACTGAGTAATCACTGAATTATGACAACCTGCCTAATACTTCGTACATCCTCCTTCTGCCTTCAGTACACCAGCTATACCACGTGGCATTGGTTCAACAAGATGTCAGCAGCGTTCGGGAGGTATGGCCAACCAAGCTGTGTGTAATGCGGTCAGCAATGCAGGTATGGAGGTGACTGGTGTATCCAGACGCCTGATATGCCTTTCCATAGTGTTCCGCAAAGTGCTCTATGGCAGCGTTTCTCAAACTGTGTTCCGCGAAAAATCGTAATTAAAATAAATAAATTTTGCATATTTGTAGCGTACACCACTTTTGTATCATTATAATATTAAACATAACTTTTTTTCGGTTATTAATACCCCGACGTCGACTAATAATCAAATAGTCCGCCTTTGAACAGCAAGAGGAACTCGCAATGACGTACCTGGATATTGAAGCTCCCTTTGACGCCATCAACGTGTCGGCGCTCCTCCGCTTACTGGAAGGCCACTATCTAATCCAAGGTAATATCCTCTGGTTCATAGCATCACTCCTCTATGATAGGGTACTACAAGTCGACGCCTATGCACAATCGCACAAGAAGGCAATTTCTGCTGGTGTTCCGCAGGGAGGAGTTCTATCTGGCTTATTATTTACAGCCATCATTGCGCCTCTTGTCCGTAACAATGAGAAAATCTTCACGTTTGCAGATGACATAAAAATTCTAACGCCTGTTGCTTCCAACACTCACCTTGAAGCTACAGCAAGCATTAATGATAGTCTCATCAACGTCGCCTCTTACCTGAAACAGTATGGACTCTCTTTCAACCCACAAAAAACAAAGCTAATGGTATTCTTTCTCAGACCAACCCCTATAATAATAGCCCCAACACTCGATGGAACTGTAATATCTGCCACTCCTACACATGACGATTTGGGAATAGTATTTGACCCAAAACTCCGGTTTCAAGCTCATGTAAACAAGCTCACTTCCAGAGCAGCCTCTCGCCAATGGCTAGCTAAACAACAACTAATTAATGTTAAGGAGCCTCGTATAATTAAGAAATATATCAGAACAGTAGTTTATTCTCCACTCGTCTATGCTGCTGAAGTGTGGGCATCAGCAGCTACTACAACCAAGAAACCAATCCTCGTTGCAGAATTCTAGCTACTTAAATGGGCTAAATGGAAAGCTTGTCTCCCACCACAGGACAGAACTACAGCTTTAGCTACCTCACTGGGGATGCAGCGTCTCCCTGACATCATTGAAATACAACGACTGATAGCTACAGTTAAAATGATCACGGGCCAGATCTCAACACCGTTTATTTGAGATTCATATTACTGGCGAATACCCAAACCAGAACTTCGGTCAACCCCGATGCTCTGCTCGAGGAATCGGAGGGTTCATATCTCAGACCACTTCCTTCCAAATCAAATAAGTACATCACCTCGACGCTGACTTGCAGAGGTTTAGCAGCAATGAAACCTACAGGAAAGAAGTGTTAGCAGCTCGCTCCAATCCAAGAATCTTATAAGAACAAGTTCATGCGTCCTTTACACCATCCGTAGCCTAGTGGTCAGGCGCACGGGTGCATAAGTATGCATGCCCTGAGTGACCGGGGTTCAAACCCGTAACTGCTGAATACGGTCCTGTTTCTTGTATTCTGTCTGTGTATCTTGTGAACTCCTCTGACCGTTTGGTCGTCCCGGAGTATAAACAGAAAATCTCGGTCGTATCATCCGAGGGTGATCACTAGCCCTCGGATGATACGACCGAGAATAAAGAGGGAAGAACCAAGTCTCAAGTGCCAACTGACTCAATTGGACTCTCTGGGGAGATTCTTCCCAGCAAATACTGTGAATTATTTTAATAATTTAAATATAGATCCAGAGAAATATAGATCCAGATTTTTTAAATATAGATCCAGATTTCTGTCCTATACACAAAATGTATAGGACAGAAATCTTTGGTAATGTGTACCGGCTAATGTGTACAAATATAATAAGAAGACTAATTTAATAATTTATATAATAATATTTAGCATTTAACAACCATTTGCAATTAATTAAACCAACTTAACAATTACTTCATTAACCACATATTCTGTGTTTTTTCATCTCCAAATTTTGTAAATAAGTTCATGTAAACATGCTTGTAAATACTATAATGTAACCACACCCTCTAGCCACGTGCTGTCTATGGGTGTCTCGAAAGAGAAATAAACAGATAATAATAATAATAATAATAATATTTATTTATCTGCCAGCTCTCCTGTGCTTCGACAAAATTAACAACACTGTCACCAAAGTCACATCTTACTTCTGCCAGTTTGGGCTCAAGATCAATCCTGCTAAGTCCGAATTGATGGTGTATTCATTGAAGCAAACTCCTTCTTCTCTCCAGCCTTCGGTCGGCAACACCCTCATCCCAATTGCATCCAGCCATCGTGATCTGGGCGTTGTATTCGACCCAAAACTTCGATTCAACGCCCACATGGATATGCTCCTCACACGTGCTTCAAGACTCCGGTGGATAGCAAAACAACATCTCCTTCATATCAGAGATAAAAAGATAACCGTGAGGTACATAAGAACAATCATCTTTCCACCTTTACTCTATGCTGCTGAAATTTGGGCGTCAGCGGCATCGTCAATTAAGAAACCACTCTTTGCCACAGAATTCTGGCTCCTAAAGTTGGCCAACAGGAAGCACAACCTTCTAGCTCTGATTCGTACCACGCAGCTTGCCAACTCTCTCGGGATTCCACGGCTTCCCACCTTAGTCGACGACCAACGCCTCCTAGCAACAGTCAAGATGATAACAGGCATAATGGCAACACCTTCATTCTGGGATACGTGTGGCTGGAGGATCCCCCCTGCTGCCCTTAGGGCCAATCCCGAGCTCTACTCGCATTCAGCACGACTCCATCTCTCGGACAGGTTCCTCCCTCAGCAGATGTTCAAGCAAACCCAGGCACTGGACGCCGACCTGTTCAAAGTGAGGATGACCAATCGCAGCCTTCTTTCCCCCAAAATCGAAGTAAAAAAAAACGGGAACCAACTAATAAAAGACCAAAACGAAAGTTTGAAGACACTTCTTTGAATTTCGGCTTTACACGGGTTGGAAATAAAGATGCTCCCAATATACAATGCGTCCTTTTTAATCAAATATTACGAAACAGTTCTTTGGCGTCCGCTCAACTCGTGTTCGATGAATACGTTGCGAGATGAGACTAAAAAGGTTGGGGAAACGCTGCTGTATGCGTGGCCCGCAAAATAAAGTGTTCGCGGTCTATTTGAATATTAGTCTAAACCGCCAGTATATTATGTTAAATATTACAATGACACAAAAGCCGGGTTACCCTGCACATTTGCAAAATTTATTTTTAATTACGATTTTACAATCGTTCACATCTCACGGAACACAGTTTGAGGGCGCCTCCGTAGCCAGGTGGGAAGGAGCAGCAGTGCGTAGCACACGCTTCTTGATTAGACCGGGGTTCGAGCTCGTCACCACCAAATACGGAGGATGCGGAAAGGTCAGAGAATGACCACCGCATATCCCTGAGCAATATGGCCTTAGTTGCTAATACTCCTAAAAACCAAAACAACAAACAAACAAACAAACACAGTTTGAGAAAATCTGTTCTATTGGGTAGTGAACTCTTCAACGGTGCTCGCCTGCTCGTCTGTACCAGTCGTCGGACCCGGCGCTCACCTCTAACATCAACCTTTCCCTGACCTTTGCAATTTTGCTGTCCGGTCGTTGTTTGACTAACTTTAACTAACTTTATTCACTCTCAAAGTATACATTTGGAATTTATCTTTTTTATTTTCAAATTGCTCGACGAGTTCTGCGGATTACTCCGCAAACATTCGACTGATCTTCTCACCATTCCCTACGGTAGTTCATCAACTTGACACTCGCGGGTTAAAATCGTTTGCGAGTACTTCATATTACACTTGCGACTAATTCTTAAAACGTTAATTTACAAAAGTGCACTGAAAAGAAGATTTTGAGTAAAAAATATTTGTATAACCGTAATTTTTATTCAAGTAGCGAGTATTGATGTGAGAAGCGCAATGACTTGCACGATATAACAGATGGACCCCAAAAGGAATACGTAGGAATTCAGAATTTGCGTGATGGATCGGAGTACACCCCTAACTGATGGCTGAGATAACTATGAAGTGCTAACTCCTCTTGCTTCCAATTATAGAAAACAATTGCGAGTAATCTCTAAACAGATTCCATGTTTAGAATTTTCTACAGTTACACAAATTCCACACAAAAGCAAAGTTGTTAATTTGAGAGAGAGAGAGATAATGTTTATTGCCCTTCACGGCCATAAAGCCAGGGGTTTACAGCCTCCCGAAACTTCCAGGAAAATCGAACAATTATTTACAAAAAAAGGTAAAGTACAAATGATAACATATTTTAATACAAAGGAGAGAACTCCTCAGGAGAGTTAGGTCTGATTGAGCTGGCTTAACATCGAGATAAGAGCACCAGCTCAATCAGACAGGAACAAATGCAAGGTATACATCACCCATTGCTCATTAGTCCTACTCGTCATAATTTTTTTCCTGTAGTGTCCAGTCAACAGCGATTTTATTCAGGTCGGCGTTAAGTGCCTGGGTTTGCTTCAACATCTGCTGAGGGAAAAACCTGTCCGAGAGATGGAGTCGTGCTGAATGCGAGTACAGCTCGGGATCGGCCCTAAGAGCAGCAAAGGGAATCCTCCACCTACAGCAATCCCAGAATGAAGGTGCTACAATTATGCCTGTTTTCATCTTGACTGTTGCTAGGAGGCGTTGGTCGTCGACTAAAGTGGGAAGCCGTGGAATCCCGAGAGAGTCGTCAAGCTGCGTGGTACGAATCAGAGCTGGAAGGTTGTGCTTCCTGTTGGCCCACTTTAGGAGCCAGAATTCTGTGGCAAAGAGTGGTTTCTTTATTGACGGTGCCGCTGATGCCCAAATTTCAGCAGCATAGAGTAAAGGTGGAAAGATAACGGTTCTTATGTACCTCACGGTTGTGTTTTTATCCGTGATATGTAGGAGATGTTCTTGTGCTACCCACTGGAGTCTTGAAACACGTGTGAGGAGCATGTCTATGTGGGCGTTGAATCGAAGTTTCGAGTCGAATACAACGGCCAGATCACGATAGCTGGACACAGTTGGGATGAGGGTGTTGCTGAGCGAAGGCTGGAGAGAAGACGGAGTTTGCTTCAATGAATACACCATGAATTCGGACTTAGCGGGATTGATCTTGAGCCCAAACTGGGCAGAGGTAAGATGTGACTGCAGTCAGAGTGTTGTAAATTTCCTTTTTTACCAGATCAAGGTCTTGACCAGGGATGATGGGAGTGAGTATCTTGGTATCCTCCGCATAGCTCAGTAGACGTCGACAATCTTTTAAAGCTTTTTGAGAAAGCCATCCTTCCTTCTTTAACCCAACAGTGTTTCGCGCACAGGCCACCCCACCTCCATACCGTAGTACCGAGACGATCCACTACTACTAATCTGTTGGAGACTCTCTTCAGAATGCAGCACGCATTAAATGAAAAAGCCCAAATTGACATCGTATTCCTTGACATAAAGGCAGCTTTCGATAATGTGTCACTACCTGCACTTGAAAACATATTGAAAGTTTATTTCCGCATTGAGGGCAAACTATTGCAGATCATCAAGACCATTTTGAAGCCAAGGCACCTCATTGAACAACACCAAGAATTCCGTGCAGAATACACCCTCACTTGGGGTATCCCTCAGGGAGGAGTTTTATCAGCTTTGCTGTTTGCTGCCGCCCTAGAGCCTTTTCTGGCGCGAAATCAGAATTTTATTTCCTACGCCGATGATATTAAATATTTTGTTGTTTCTAACGAACGATCTCAGGTGTCCGACGTCAATTTCCATGCCAACGCTAAGCTGTATGAACTGGAGACATACCTACGCAAAATCGGTTTGTGGCTAAACTCAGACAAGTCAGCACAACTCACAATAACTAATAAGAAGATAAAAAATGAAATCAAATTATCTATTAATGGAGCACAGGTGAAGAAAGTCAACTCATACACCGACCTAGGAGTGACGTGGGACGAGGGCCTTACCTTCCAAAGGCACTTTCAGAACACGAGAACAAAAACTCTCGCTGCCATATGGGCTGTAAGACAGGAAATAACTGGGATTCGAAACCAGCAGCTACTGACCCAATATATCCAAAGATGTATCGTTCCTGTATCCTTATATGCTTCGACAATTTGGTCCTCTGCTCCAAATACTTATATCAGGAAATTTCTCAGCCTGGAATACTGGTTGCTCCGGTGGTTAAATAGGATCGCCGGGAAGCCCTTCACAATTTCGAAATCCATACTGTACGCAAACTTGAACACAGCTCCGTGGATTCAGATGATCACAATACGTAACATCTGCACTCTGGCACAACGTCTCACTGGGAGTTTAGATGCCCCTCAAATTGAAAATCTTGTAGTTAGGCCCCGCCCTGGAGCCCGCCTCCACAACCCTCATAGTCTCCGAAGCGCTCTCCACCACACGGACGGATTAAAGCGGATGTTTCCTGCCAATACTCTGGAGCTGTTTAGAGACCTCAAAATAGACCCGGACAGGTACTGCCACGAGAAAACTTAGAGGAAGCTCGTTGCAGAGGATCTGTATACGAAACTACAAATACGATGAAGAATGTAATTGAAGAAAGACTTCAAGTGCCCTCGAACCCATAAAAATCTTAAATGAACGATATATTATATTCCAAAAGATTCTTATAGGACTGAGGGTATTCCTTTTGTTCACAGAATAAAAATGAGGACCAATTCATAGTGTAAATGACGATGTCATTTTTCTATGTATGTACATTGTTTTGTAATTTTGTAATTTTTCTATGTACATATATTGTTTTGTAATTTTTCTGTGAATGCATGATGTCTGTATGTAATTCTTCCTCTATGTGTATATATCTTATGTATTTCCTGATATTTAATCCTATGTTGCACTCTAATAAGTGATGTATGTATGCGCCACCCTCCTAGGAAATTTCTGTACAGGGGTGTTTGTTAAATAAACTGATAATAATAATAATAATAATAATGTGCAACCAGTGGGAAGATAATAGATGAAAACAGAAGGCCCGAAAGGACCCCTCCTTCTGCTACTCCTGCGGTGACGGATCTAGTAAGGGTGCGATCTCCTGTATGAAGCTTTATAACTCTGTTATTCAGAAGAGAGGAGAGAAATTATAGTATGTTCCCTGTGATCTGGAAGTGGCATTCCAGGAGTTGGTTTACTTGGACGGCATCAAATGCAGCCTCAATGTCTAAGTAAGTAACAGATAGTTATTGCCTTTTCTCAAATGCTGACAAGATATTATTCGTGGTCGCTAGCAGATTGGTGATCGTTGATCTGTTTGGAAGGGAGTAGTGAATTTGGGCTGGATTACTGGGCAAGATCTGCTTAGTGAGGATGGGGAGTAAGCCCTTCTCCAGGAGCTTCAGCAGGCTGGAGGAGTTGGAGATGGGTCGAAAGTGTTTAGGTTTCGATGGCTACTGAACTTTAACTAAAGATTTGATAAGATAGTTTTTCCACTGTTGTGGGAAAATCTGATTCCGGAGTAACTGGTGGAAGATAATTAAAAGTGGCTGAATAATGTAGGCACTTAGGAATTTGAACATGAATTGGAGAACTCCATCATCACCGGTGGTTGAAGAGGCAGGCAGAGAATTGATGGCTACGATCAGCTGTTGTTTTGTGGTCTGAATGATATTGAACACTTCTTGCTGGGTGGCTCTGTTAGTAGAGCCTGATCTGAGTTTGGCATAGGATTACGATTAAATCTTGTGACGAAATCGAGCCACAATTCAGGATCAAGTTGGAAAGGAAAATGAAGGTTCACTTTTTTGTATGGAATTTTTATTTTAGTCAGATCACGGTTAACGTATTATTTGATTGCCTCAGATTTCAGGCGATTAAATATCTGATCTAAATGAGATCTCAGTGGTGGTAGCTGACTCACCAACCAGTGTAGTACCACCATTTTGCTTATTGGAGGCTTCAAGTGGTGGAACCCATGTTTAGTCCCCAGAGCTAAGTTACGGTCACTTCCCCATCTCTTCGATCATGTAGTACGACTGATGGCTTTTGAGGTAATGATGGACATCATGGCGAGATCCAATCTTCCTTGATCTGAAGATTGGATCTCGCCATGTTCACAGGCCGGCGGCTACTTAGTACACCGGGCCAACCCTATTGGCAACTCTTTACAAGAATTCCAGATCAGCTAGTGTACAATCTTGCTACCTCCACTCTGCCAGATAATGACTGGAGGAAGTCCGAGTACTGCGTATGCGGGGGGCATTGTCGAGGCCACGTTATGTCAAGGATCTCGGTATATTCTTACCATGTGTACGCCATACCCAAAACTTTCATCATTTCATGCAGCATGTCCCCCTCCCACTTTTTCTTACTATTCAATACACCATGAATTGTGAAAAGATCTAAACCTCCCAAACATTTCCTAGTCCATTTCACAAATATAAGTGGTGTCAATTCTAAACTCAATGACGTCCATTTCCACTTGCAGCTTTTTTTTTTTTTTTTTTTTACATACATTTTTATTACATATATACACAGATACAAACACTTTCTATTTACAATCGTCACATTCTGCGTAAAAAAAAAAAATAAATAAAATAAAAACAATTTTAATTATACAGCTTCACTTGCAAGCAATAAATCACAATAAAAGATATACTATGTGTGTATGTATGCAGGTGTACTTGTTTTGGGTGGCACCTACACGTTTAGTCGAACTCCACCTTGCAAAATCTGTGTTGAGAGAGAGAGAGAGAAACTGTCTACACTCTACAGCGATCAACACCCTGTCAACCACTGCCCATTTCTAGGCATGAGTAGTTGTGCCTGCTTCTATTATCTAGTGCTGCTGCACCAATTTGTCGTCCAGTGGAAGGAGTGCAATACCAAAGGACAGGAGCCCTCAGGCTGCCCAACCCGAGGGAAAAAAAAAAAATAATAATAAATAAATAAATAATAAAAAAAATAAAAATAAATAAATAAAATAAAATAAAATAAATAAATAAATAAATAATAATAATAATAAAATAAATAAATAAATAAATAAATGAAATAAAAAAAAAACAAGTTAAAATAAAATAAAATTATATATAGTTAATACCATTATATACATTGAATGTTATTACTAATTTAAGAACACAACAGTTAGTTTCTAAGTTAACAGCTGTTTGACCTAGTAAGGTAGAAATATAAGTTCATGAACACATCACTCTACTGTCCACTTCTAGAATTAGTAAACAAGGTGCGTCTTCTTTTAAACACCTTGTCAGAAAAGGATTGGAATGCTGCAAAGTTCTTGGCATCTTGAATCAAAATATCGAGGTTGTCAGTCCTAATAGGTTGAGTGCTGTTAAATAGTTCTTGTCTGAAGTCGTCATAAGCCGGGCAGTAAAGCAGAACATGCCTCCAATCTTCTACAGCCCTACAAAAACACAAAGGGTCAGGTTCAGGTTCAAGTCCAAATTTACACAATTTATCCCGTAGTGAACCATGTCCAGTAATTAAATACGACGTTGTCACTGAAGGATAAAACCATCCCATAACTTTCTTATTTACAGCAAATGTTGCATCTTCAATGAACTCCCTGGTAGTGAGTCCTGTTTCACTGGATTGCCATCCACTTCTCAGTGAATTTTGACCAAAGATTAATTTTCTCCTGCCGAATGTCCGTGGCCGGATTACTTGCAATGTTGAGGATTTGAGTTGCCAAACCTTTCTTTAAGTTAGAAATCATGCCTCGGTATGCCACATAAAGGTCAATTGGAATACAACCTGAGATCACTTGTAAAGCATTGGTTGATGTCGTTCTGCAGCATCTGTGTGTTGCCAATATCACCTTTCTCTGCAATGATAAGAGTTTGGCCTTCACTGTGACGTGAGTAACCCTAGGAAACCATATGGCAGCCGCATATACTACAATTAGCAAAAATATAGCCTTATAATATAATGCCAAAGTTTTGTGCTTTATACCCCATTCAGCTCTTGAGAGCCTAATCACATTGGAAGTAAACTTGTTAATCTTTTCAGCTAAGTTCTTTACGTGGGGGATAAAAGAAAATTTATCATCAATTATGAGACCAAGATTTTTATTTTGAGAAACATAAGGAATTTGGACATTGTTGATATGAAGTTTAGGAGGTCTATTATAATCCAATTTATTGTTGAAGATCATCATTTTAGTTTTCGTCTCAGAAATGTTTAATTTGTTTATTCTAGACCATTCCAGCAAATCATCCAGGATTTCTTTCCCATGTGTTTCTAGCATAAGTCTTGACCTGCCTGGTATGCACAGCGCTAAATCGTCGGCAAATGCTATTTTATTGCAAATTTGACTTTCTTTTAGTAACCACTGGTCTAAAACAGAATTCCAGAGGAGAGGCCCAAGGACCGAGCTTTGTGGGCATCCTCTGGAAATGAATTTTGAAAATACCAAGTGTTGTGAGATGACGTTTATCTGCCTATTTGAAAAATAAGATCTCATAACCTGATACAGTAAATCATCACATTCTGCCTCTCGAAGTGACCTGAGGGCGCTCTCCCACCAGAGTGTATCGAAAGCGCCTTCAAAGTCGATAAAAACAACCATCATGTATATTTTGTCTGTAGTTTTGCATAGATTCACCAAATTTCTGATGGCATCTTCAGTGGAGGAGCCTTTTTTAAAGCCGAATTGTGAATTAGAACTCATATTACTTGCAGCCAAAACCTTCTGCATCCTAGGCGCTAATAATCTCTCATAAAGCTTTCCAAGATTTCCTAGAAGGGATATTGGGCGATATGCCTTGGGATCCGTTGCCAATTTTCCAGGCTTTCTAAGCATCTTTACTAATGCAATCTTCCAAAAATTTGGAAAAGTCCCCTCTAATAGACATTTATTGAAAACATTCAACAATATATGTGGAAAATATTGGTGAAATCTTTTGATCGCCACATTTTCAACTAAGTCCATTCCAGGACATTTTGACTGATTGATTTTAGAAATTGCAAGTGCAAGTTCATCTAGACTAAATAGTTCCGTGTCATTTGATCCCTTGTAAGATCCGTTAACGAACCTTATCTGAGTTTGTTCGGTGGCGTCTTGCTCTGGGTGATCATCAGGGAAAAGTCTCTCTATAATAGCTTCAACCGTGGAGAGCCAATCAGTAGTCAGACTTCCGTTAGAGTAAACAGAACTATATATCTCAGGAGTTGCAAGTTTGTCACGACAAATTTTGTATATTAATCCCCATGGGTCAGAATTTCCTGTCTGGGACACTTGCAGCTGGTCAAACCCCAAGTACCTTTTCTGACAGAATCTCAGTCATCGGTTGATTCAACTACTGCACATCTCAGTTGCCCAAATTATTCGCTGTATGATTCCTTTCGCCTCAAAGGTGGTACTTGTGCATATGGCCGTTCAGATATTCCCTGTCAGAGATTTGGTAGTAGTAGTAGTAGTAGTAGTAGTAGTAGTAGTGGCACTTGATGCAAGAAAGCAAATGTAGGAGCTTATGCAGCATCAGCCAAAAAAAAAAAAAAAAAAAATCACACCATACCCTCCAAATGCCTGTCCAGTTCCTCCTTAAATTTATTTAACCTATCAACTTCCACAACGACAGATGGAAGTTTGTTCCAGCAATTAACCACCCGCTGGCTAAAGGCAAATTTCCGCACATCTATTGTACATCTATCCTTTCTTAATTTGAACTTATGTCCCCGTAGGTTCGTATTCTGAACAAGTGGGAGGATCCCATCAGAATTCAGCGTGCTCAACCCATTCAAGGCCTTATAGACCTCAATCAGATCACCGCGCAGGTGCCTAGTCTCCAGCCACTGCAATTTGCAGAACTTAAGCCTCTCTTGGTAAGAGGATCCCTTCATTCCCCTCACCAATCGTGTTGCTCTTCTCTGTACACGCTCAAGCAAATCTACATCCTTCCTAAAATGAGGCCTCCAGACCTGTACGCAGTACTCAAGGCGTGGCCTGACCATTGCCTTATACAGAGGGACAATCACCTCCTTTTCCCTGCTAGCAAAATTCCTATATATCATTGACAAAACCCCATGACCTGCCCTGGCAGCCTGTCTGCATTGCTCAGAAAACTTCATATCTGACTGCACAATTACTCCCAGGTCTTTTTCATTTTCTACCACCTTAAGTGTAGTACCACACAGTTGGTACGTTTCTCTGGGGTTACTTCTACCCATATGCAGTACTTTGCATTTGTCAAGGTTAAACTTCAGTTGCCACTTCTTAGCCCATCTGCCCAAATTATCTAGATCCTGTTGCAGTAGCACACTGCCATTACTGTCATTAACAACCCTGCCAACCTTCGTGTCATCTGCAAACTTCGACATTAAGCCTGATATACCTTCATCAATATCATTTATAAATATACAAAACAACAGTGGACCCAACACCGAATCCTGTGGGACTCCACTAATAACATTAGTCCACGAAGAGCAGCACCCATTGATTACCACCCTCTGTCTTCTCCCACTTAACCATCCTTTTATCCATTGTAGCAACTTACCCTTAATACCATTCTGCTCCAATTTGTACAGTAGTCTTCCATGCGCAACAGTGTCAAAAGCTTTCCTGAAATCCAAGTATATGATATCAAAATTATTTTTTGCATCCAGTTCCTTTGTGACCACATCATAATAACCAATCAAATTTGTCAGACAAGACTTTCCCTTAACAAACCCATGCTGTGTCTGAATTATTGCTGCAGTCTTGTCTAGATGATCCTGCAATACATCTTTACCCAGCGACTCCATTATTTTACCCGGAACAGAAGTTAAACTAACTGGTCTGTAATTACTCGTGTCACCCTTCGATCCCCCTTTGTGAATTGGGGATACATTTGCACATCTCCAGTCCGTGGGAAACTCCCCTGAGTCCAAGGACGCTCTCATAATTATGGCTAAGGGTTTGCTTAGTTGCTTTGCCGCCTCCTTTAATATAACTGGATAGATCCCATCCACCCCAGGTGCCTTCCTTATGTTTAACTTCAACAATTTCTCCTCCACTTTGCTCTCAGTTATTACAAAATCATTAAGCACCCTGCTACAATTTGATAACCTTCTTCCATTTTCAAACTGTAATAATTCCTCACGTGTGAATGTAGATGCAAAATACTCATTCAGTTTGTTTGCTATCTGAGCAGGATCATCAACAGTCGAACCATCGATGTCAAGTGGACCAATCATATTCATCCCCTTCCTTTTAGAGTTTATATAAGTAAAGAAATCCTTGCTGTTTTTCTTAGCATCTTTTGCCAAAGATTTCTCGTAATCCGCCTTTGCCTGCCGAACCTCCTTTGTGACCTGATTACAGACTAGCTTATATCTGCCATAGGCTTCTGCGTCGCCTGATAATTTATATGCATCCCATGCATTTTTCTTCTCTGTCACGAGTCTCATTAGTTCATTTGATAACCATTTAGGCCTAAACCTTGAACAATATTTCTTAATAGGTATGAAAAGTCTAGTAGCTTCCACGATTAATTCCTTGAATGCTTCCCACTTAGAATTTACTGTTTGTAACATCGTCAGTTGATCCCACTGTACAGAATTTAAAAACTGTCTGAGACCACTGTACTCCCCTTTACGGAAGCAAAAACCCTTTCCTTTACCCCTGACGGTAGTTACCTCTTTGAGTAAATCCCACTTCAGCACACTGTGATCACTGCCACATAGTGGTTCCTTTATCTGCAAATTCTTAATACACGAATGATCACTGTTGATAACCAGATCAAGAGTATTATTCTCTCTGTCCCTCGTTGCCTCTCGAACATGCTGCTGCAGAAAACAATCATCCAATAAATCCACAAAAGTCTGACTAGTGTGTGAGTGACCAACCCACAAGTTCCAGTCAATATCTGGGAAGTTAAAATCCCCCATTATAAGACATTCCGATTTACTAGCCCACTCTATTTCTCTGTACAATTGTTCGTTGTACTCATTCGAGTCATTAGGCCTATAACACACTCCTACTCTCAATTTTGATCTCCCAATGCTTATGTCACACCAAACTGACTCAACAGTGCACTGTCCATCTATATCAACTGGATGCACTTCTTTTGATTTTATATTTTTCTTAATTAACAGCATAACACCTCCTCCCTTTCTGTCCTGTCTATCCTTTCTGTACACATTGTACTCCCCAAATTCCAGTTCGGCATTCCTTATATCTGTGTGACACCACGTCTCTGCTATCCCAACAATATCCGCCTTTGATGTCTTGACCAACACTTCAAATTCATCAAATTTATTTACTATACTTCTAGCATTGGTATACATGCAAGCATACATGCTCCTATGCCTATTCCTTGTTACCCTAACACATCTCATATACCCAACTATTCCAGGATGACTGCCATCCGTCCCTGAAACCCCCAACACCCCTCGCTCCAGGTCGCTTCTTATTCTAATAGAAGTTGTGCAAGAATCACCTTCACCTCTGCCTGCGGTTACTGTTAAACTATTAGTCTTTGTCTCCCCCCAAGTTAGCAGTTTTCCGACCCACCTAACACTGCCTCGATAGCATCAGCAAATATTCTTGCACCCTTTCTATTTAAGTGTATCCCATCCCTGTAGAAGCAATCTCTCCTGTTAACAAGTACAGTCCAGGCTGAAAAAAATTCTACCCCTTGAGCCTTGCACAATCTTTCCAGGGCCGAATTGATCGACAAGGCTCTCATCATATACTCCCTCCTATCGTGTCTGGGCAGAATTGCAGACACTTTCAAATTCAACCCTAATTCTCGGCTTTTGTTCAACTTGTTAAGTAATTCTGCCGGTCCCCTACTCTTAATATCATTAGTGCCAACGTATACAACTATATCACCTTTTGTGCCCTTAAAAGATGATATCCGCTCTACAACGTCATCAACCTTTGCCCCTGGCAGACATACCCTGGTCCTGTTCTACCTATCCTTTTTACATAGCATGTTCCCCGTTTCCCTGACAATAGAGTCACCAACAACTACTAGTTCCTGTGGGACCAGCGCATTCTGCCTTGGGGTTTGCCGCTGTGTTGCGTGATGACCAAGTGCAAGCTCTGGCGTTGATGTGGGCAGCTGAGAGCTTGATGGGCCCCTCAATTTATTTCCTTCGAGGGCATCCACCCTGTCCTTCAAACTCTCATATAGGCCCATAACAACGCTGAGTTGTCGCCTGATTTCCTTACACTCCTTACATCGCGAACACACAAAGACATCCCCCATGGCAATATGATGTTCCGTTCCAGAGAGTTCGGCAAACATTTCACAAGTTGCACATTTTTTTAGGCTGTGACGCGTTGGAGAATCGCCCCCCTCAGTTCTCCTCCGAGTCACAACACTCCTGCCACTTTGTGCCCGTTGCTTTGCTGCTCTAGTTCGGGGCATGGTAGTTTAAATTAATAAAATCAATAAATTAAATGTCAGTAGTATTTGAATAGAAACTATGAAATAGAAACAGTGAAGCGTATTACTATATAATTATGCGTTAGAGCTACCTAGCTACCTAAAAAGGTGATTCCTTTCGCCTCAAAGGTGGTACTTGTGCATATGGCCGTTCAGATATTCCCTGTCAGAGATTTGGTAATTTGAAATCTCCTCTCTTTGATCTTCTCTGGCTTAAAATCTCTCTACCTCATTGTGTCAAATTCATCTGTTGTCTCTACCGTTCTCCCAACTCCACTAATCACTTGGAGCTCTTTGACTTCCTCTCTTTGCAACTTGACTTTCTCCAGTCCAACTTTTCTAACAGTGAGGTAATTTTCCTTGGTGATTTTAACGTTCACAACTCCAGCTGGCTTCCATTTTCTAGTCACCCCGACGAATCTGGTCGAGATGCTGAGGCTTTTGCAATTACTAATGACCCTGCACAGATTGTTCATTTCCCTACAAGAATACCGGACAATCCTAACCATCAGCCACGCTTGATCTCTTTCTCACAAACAACCCTTCTAAAGTACACGGTCGAAGTGTGTTCCTTTAGGCACCTCAGATCACAACTTGGTAATTGTCTCTTCTCCAATGGAGCCTTTATCTCATGGTTATTCCCAACCTCGTATTGTTTGGCATTACAAGAATGCAAAATGGGATGACCTGCGCGACTTGTTTTCTTCTTTTCCTTGGTCGGATTACTGTTTCAAAACTTCTGATGTCAACGTTTACTCAGATCGTGTCAGTGAAATTATTCTTGTAGGACTAGAATCCTTTATTCCACACTCCACTTTAAAATCTCGTCCTTTACCTAAACCTTGGTTTTCCAATAAATGTGCTAAGGCTGTTCAAGAGAAGAAGGTTGCATATTGTTATTGGCTTGTATCAAAATCTCCAGGTTCACTTTTTGCCTATAGCAAAGCTCACAACAACTGTAAAGTAGTTATTACCAGTCAAAACTATATTTCAAACAGGTTAAGAGTTGAAAATTTGCTTCTTGCCCTAATGTTAGCTGATCATTTCGGTCTCTCGAAAAGCTAATGGCCGTAACTTCTTCCCATCTCTGCTCCTTGTAAAAACCAGACGGTTCTATTGTCACTTCAGCCAAGGATAAAGCAAACCTGCTAGCATCCCATTTTTCTTCCAACTCACGTATTAATGATCTTGGTAAAACACCTCCCACCATTACCAACACGCTCCATTCAATTCCTCCTGTAATCTTCCGTCAAAAGGATGTCAGAAGGATTTTGATGAAACTTAAAGATCCGAGTCCTGATGGTGTTTCTCCACTTCTTTTCAAAATCTGTGCTCCTGTTACTCCTGTTCTTTGCGACTTTTTTTTCACTTTCTTATTCCAAAGATGTTTTTCGTTCTGCTTGGAAATTTTCTCATATCCAGCCAGTTCCTAAAAAGAGTAACAAATTTCTCCCATTCCAATTTTCTTCCCATTGCAAGTAGAATTACTTCTACTCTTCCCTTTAGAAAGAGTAGAATTAATTCTACTCTTTCTAAAGTAATGGAGAAATCAATTAACCGCCAACTCTTAAACTACCTAGAAACCTTCCGTCTGATCAACGATCGCCGGTACGAATTCCGTCAGTGTTGATCCACTTGTGATATTCTGGCTTATGTTATCCACATATGGACAAATTCAATGGAAAGGTTTGATGAAACACAAATAGTTGCTCTTCACATCTCAAAGGCTTTCGATCGTGTTTGGCATAAAGGTCTTCTAAACAAGCTTCCATCTTATGGTTTGACAACTATTTTTTGTAATTGGTTTTCCAGCTTTCTCTCTCATCGCTCACTGAGATCAGATGGTAGATGCCTGTCTGTCTTCTAACTTCTCCACTAATGCCGGTACCCTCCAAGGTTCAGCTCTTTCCCCCACTCTTTTCCTCTTGTATATTAATGACCTTCTTCCATTGACTGGAAATCCTATCCATAGTTTTGCTGATGATAGCACATTGCATTCAACTTTCCATTTTGAGAAACCTTGTCCTGCTCAATCAGCTGCAAATTCTCGAAAATCTGCTACCAATTCCTTAAATGCCGATCTTCAGGTAATTCTCCAGTGGGGCAAAGACAACTTAGTTGATTTCAACCCTTCTAAAACTCAGTCTTGTCTTATATCTCGCAAAAAGGATTCTTCTGCTCATATGCTTA
Organism: Mastigoproctus giganteus; assembly: GCF_048544385.1. NCBI lineage: Eukaryota > Metazoa > Arthropoda > Arachnida > Uropygi > Thelyphonidae > Mastigoproctus > Mastigoproctus giganteus. Next base: position 258,557,588 of record NC_143577.1, read on the forward strand.
TCTTTGGTGACACTCCGATTTCTAGGCCAGTTGATATATCCCTTTTGGGGATTACCCTGACTTCTAATCTCTCTTGGCACAAGCACATTACAAATATTGCTTCCTCTGCATCTAAAAAAACTTGGTTTTCTCTTTCGCTCTCGGCGTTACTTTTCTTCCAAACAGCTGCTCACTCTGTATAAATCACAAATTCGCCCTACCATGGAATATTGTTCCCATATGTGGGGTGGTGCTCCCAAAACCTCTCTCAGGCGTCTTGATTCCATTCAGAAGAGGGCAGTTAGGTTAATTAGTGATTCATCTCTAACAGAGTCTCTCCACTCGCTTTCTCATAGACGCACTGTTTCTGCTGCATGCCTCTTCTACAGATACTTCCATGGGCACTGTTCTTCTGAATTGGCTTCTATAATTCCCGCTCTCTCTTTGAAAACAGTCCGAACAAGTGCCACCACCACCACCACCAGCCAACATCCATTTACTGTCCAACTTCAAACCCACAGAACCAACTTTTCCTCTTCCTCGTTTATTCATTCAACTGCCGTTTTCTGGAACAACCTTCCTTCGTACCTATTTCCTAAAAATGACAGAAGTTCAAGTCCAATGTCAATAAATATCTTCTTTCGTCTTCTCAACCTCCAACCCAAGCATGGTACTAAGTACTGTAGGTTATAATACCTCTTGTGTTTGGTGTGTTTTTAAAAAAAAAGGAAAACAAAATTGCATCTGCAGTAAGTGAAGTAAGAACGATCTTTTGTAGCACATAATAAAGGTATTAAGAATATTGGTTTACTCTATGGGGGAACAAACGTTTATTTAATTACTGAGAAAATTTTCAGGGACAGCGAGCAAGAGAAGATTCATTGAACTGGATAAGACAAAGGTAAAGACAGCTCATCAGAGGAAGTGACCAGTGGGAGACTGAAATATTGGATGATGATGATATCTTTAATCGATCATGGGAGAAAATCTAAAAGCACAAACTCAATTACTGGAATTGATATTTCAAATGATTGAAATTGGCCGTATCTTGCGGACCATTTCTTTTCTAATCGGAGTTCCTCAAGGATTATCCTTCTTTCCCTCAATATGCAATATTTCTTGAAGCTCTGTTATTCGCGTACGTAATCGTGAAGGGGCTAAAATCTTATATGAAATTATAAACTGCTTGACTTCATTAAAAATTTCCCGTTTCGTACCACAACTAAAACCTTTCAGATTAGCAACTTCTCGGGATGTTGATCTGGAAGGTTTAAGAGAAAATAATAAACGCCGTTTATTATTTGTCGACAGTTTTTAATGTTTTCGCGATACTCTTCTCACACGTTGTCAGGGTTGCTCTTGCTAGTTGCACCCGTCGTGCTTTAATTTAAAAAAAACCCGCAGCCACTCACAAAGCAGTTCCTAGACAGGTTTCCGGCAACAGAACGTGTGCTGAAGGATGAATGCGCGCGAACTAATAATCGAAATTCCGTCGAACGCCATCACAGTGTGGAAGAGACGCTGCAAAACAGCGAAGTTTCCCGAATAAACCGCGCGGAATTAGTTTTGCACGTGCTTGTAAATGTCCCTTCGTTCACCTTCCGCTCTGTACACCGTGTCAAGTGACGGATGAAGATGTCGTCTGTCTTTGCAGCGCCGAATACACTGCGGAAAAGACGCAAATGCGGCGATGAACTGACGGAACGAGATGTCTCGAGCCTTCCATTCGCACGCCGGTTTAAAGAGGTCCTTTGTTCGCCCCTTCTTGCGGCCCCCGTTCCCCTCATTCCACAAAAGCGGCGATGGCTGTCCGTAATCACTTGAGCCGTAAATCTGGTGTGGTTGATTAGGCGGGATTACAGAAAGCGCGTTAGCGACATCGGAACGTTTTAAATGGACTTCGAGATTAGAAATGCCTCGGAGGAATCGGGCGCGTTATCGAGGGCTGGGGGATGGGGAACGGAGAAATAATTAGGACATAAAATAAATCGGCACGCACACAATGGGAGGGAAGAGCGATAATGTCGGCAGAGATAAGCCGCCGGCGAATATCAAGAATTAATTAGCGATCTGCCCGCAGAACGATAAAGAACAAGACGGACGATCCATTAGCTCGAGATCTTTCAACGGCGATCGCCGGCTCTTTCGGTGCTCCGAGTTCCAAAGGGATCGCCAGCTGAACAAATGGGGAAAACATCGTCACTGAGATTTCCGGGAATCATAAACGCATGTATAGCGTCTTCTGTACGGCGACGCCAGAACGTTAGTTGCACTCCGCCCGGGCGAGGAAACTCAGTAAAATGGCCAGAAATGCGTGTATCGATGATGTCCTGTTTGTGTGTGTTGTTGTTGTTGTGGTGTTTCTTTGTCACCAAGAAGGCGATCACCTGGAAAGCCTACCCAATGTCCGTGTACACCACGGGGAGGTGCGCTACAGTTCAACGTGTCCCTAACCACCAAGAGGTGGTTAGGGACAAATGGTGGTCCCTAATCACCATTTTGTACACCCTTCTAGCCGGTCGGCTGTGTATAAGGGGTGAAAGCAAACACTTGCTATTTTTAATAAACGGATTTAATTTAATAATAAGAGGTGACCCCTACAGTCTTTGTCTGTCCTAGGAAAGACGAAAACCAGACCCACTGGAGGTAGTCCTGCAGCAGTAAATCCCGTACCCACAGCTGCTCCAACTGGAGTTCCAGCAAAAAAAGTAAAATAAAGAAGGAATTAAAATAAATAAATAGAAAAAAGAGAAAGAAAGAATAAAAGTAGAAAAAGAAAAAACATTACGCCCAAATACCATAAATAGTGTACGACGGTAATACGCATTCTTTTTGCCAATTTTCTGTTCACAGCAGCACTTGGGATGGAGAAAACTGAAACAAAATGGCAATTCGTAGTGAACTTCACCCTACGCGTCTTGACATTGCTCGAATTACGAAAACTGAAACTTTAATGGAGAATTTAAGGACAAAATGCGTATCGTGCACCGCTCGTTCGTGCTGTGAGCCCTCCGATCTCCATAAAGTCGATTAATTGGTGTCCGCAAACTTGTCAAAGTTTGACGGTGAAACTCATCCGATAATCTCAAATTAGGCGATCTTTCTTCTGCGGAACCCCTCCGTTTGATCCAACGGCGCACGACAGCCAGCTCGTTCTCCGTAAAAAAAGGGATAAGAAGTGTCGCTGCAAAAAGGAGAAACTTCAAGCTGTTATTAGTCGTCAAACTGTGAATATTTTAGACACCTCAAAAATGAAATCTTCGACCAGTTCTCATCACGCAAGTCCACCTCCTCCTCCTCCCTCGTCAGAAATACGACGCCGTGAGGAACTGGACAGGACACGTCAGTCTGATTTTAATCAGAACGCCCAATCATGGCGGTTGATTTAAAAATATTATCAATAAATGCAATTTATTTATTTATGTATTAAATCCGTTTATTAAAAATAGCGAGTGTTTGCTTTCACCCCTCATACACAGCCGACCGGCTAGAAGGGTGTACAAAATGCAAGAATTGCAATTATATACAATATAAGAAGGGTGTACAAAAAGCAAAAATTACAATTATTTACAGTATTTATAATATAAGAAGAGTGTACAAAAATGCACGAATACAATTATTCACAATATTTACACAAGTGCGTATATTTACAATATTGTTTACAAATTCACTCATTGTCAAGATTATAGTTGAAGTAAAGCTGTGCGCTTCTGAGATGCTCTTCACTCTCTATTGCTTGCTTACTTTCGGAGTATTTCACAGGGTTGTCACAGGCCAATGAATTGAAAAGGTTGTTTGGGAAGAAATTCTTCAGACAGCACAGGTTGCACAGAATAGAATGCAACGGTAGGTGGGGACTGGCATTACTGCGTCCAGCACGTGGAGTAGAGATAAGTCCTCGAAGACTGGGGGCGTCCATCACATCAGTTAGCATCTGAGACAGAAGAAGAATATTCCTGGATGCAATGTGAACTCTCCAGGGAGTGATACTTCAGTTGGTTGGCATATAAAACAGCCCTAGGGTCAGAGGGTGAATGCGCTGCCCATGACTCTGATCATCCAATCCATCGCATTACCCAGTACTCGACTGCCAGGAATCTGTTTATTTATTAAATCTTTTTATTGCTCTGCCGAAGAGCCACCCCTTGGACAGCAGAAAGCTAGGGGGGTGATATTTACATACAGAGGTTAAGACAGGGACATGTGCCTGGCGGTTACATGGGGCCCATGTATGTTTAACCCGACAGGTACAGAACTTAGTGTTTATTATTTTACATAATTGAAAGAATTAAAGGATATTATTTTTTCAAAATTTCTATAAATTACAAAAGGATGAGAGAAATATAGAAAATATAGAGAAATGAGGCAGTCCTTCACCGGTTGTTGCACGTGGTATCTCTTCAATTCTTCAATCTTGAACGTAATAGTGCAGCCAGGCGTCTTTGGAGTAGCAAATTCTAAGTAAGAGAGGACCAGTGATGGTTTCACCTATCTTTAACGGGATGCATTGTGGTGGCATTTTCCTTCTGGTGGCGTCTCATAAGTGTACGTTTGCATATGTGTCCTTTAGCTTCTGACGTCTGTATGTATGTATGCTGCTCGCAGAATCTATCCAGGTCGATGGCTAGATTGTTCATCAAATCTACCGTGTTTCCTGGGAACATCCGTCTCAATCCTTTCAGGTTGTTCAAACTGATTGTAAGTGAGAGTCTTCGGTCCATTTGATTCCTTCCGGCAATGCGTGGAGTTTTTATCAGATCAGTAATATCAGGAGCGTCCAGTCGTCTTGTTATCAGTCTGGCAAGTGTAAGGTTTGCTGCCACAATCTATTGTTTCCATGGGTGATTTCGAGATTTATGTAGAGTTGGGCCCTAGAAATGGTGTATTGGTTGCCAGTCCGGAAGTTGAGCCATTCCAGGAGCCAGTATTCCAGGCTAAGGAACTTGTTGAAGTGTGTTGTGGGAGCAGAGGACCAAATGGTTGCGGCATAGAGAGGTATGGGATAGACACATCGGACAACATATTTCTTTACCAGGTCGGCGTCATGAATTCCCGTTAGTTCCTGGCGGATCGCCCACATAGCGGAGTACATTTTTGTTTTTGTGTTCAGGAGGTGAGCCTGGAATGTTAGCCCCTCATTCCACACTAATCCGAGATCTTTGTTTGTTTTGACTTTCTGAATGGGTGATCCATTGATGGTAAGATTAATGTCATTGCGTGACTTCTTCCAGGTGAAGGACATTTGAGCTGTCTTTGTTTGATTAATCTGTAGTCCGATGGAAGCCAAATATTGTTGGAGGTTATGTATGGTTTTACTTGCCTGCAAGGTAGTGCTAAGAGCCTGAGTTTGGTCAGAGGATTTGATATAAAATTTCAGGTCATCAGCGTATGATTGGAAGTCAGTTTGGAATGCCAGGAAGGGCTCCAGCGCTGCGGCAAATAGGGTTGGTGATAGGACTCCCCCTTGTGGGACACCCCTATTAGTAATGCAAGTTGTCTGAAATCTGCGATGTGATATGATGAGATGTCTATGCTCGAGGATTGATTTAATGATACTGAGAGTCCTTCCAGTGATGTTAAAGTACTGCTGGAGAATGGTGATTAGAGCTGTTATATCTATTTTGTCATAGGCCGTTTTTATGTCAAAGAAAATAACATCAGGCTGTGTCCTGTTGTTGAGGGCTTTCTGGATTCTGGTAAGGGTATCTAGGAGGTTGCTGTTAGTAGATCTCCCCTTAATCACAGTGTGGAGGTACGGAGGCCTGTGATTGAAACAATGGTCTGCAATGGTGGGCTGGATTGCTTTTTCAAATATCTTTAGGAACCCACAGCCGATTGCAATAGGCCTGAAATGTTGAGGTCGCTTGGGGTCCCTACATTTAGGGACTGGCCGAACAAAGTATGTGTTCCAGATATTTGGAATCTCTCCACTTTCTAAGATTTTATTAAAAATATGGACTAGGGGGTCTATAATATATGTACTGCAGATTTTGATTAGAAACAGAGGAAACCGGTCGGGACCCACAACAGCATTCAGTGGAAGTTTTTTGATGATCTCCATCAGATGGTTTCGGGTTATGGTTATGAGTGATATTGGAGGTTTGAAGGGAGGGCCAAAACGTGTAACAGGGGGTGGAGCATGTGACTGGTCGGTCTGTTGAAAAGTAAGCTCAGTCCATTCTTTAAATATTTCGTCCTTCATATTGATTTGCTTATGGCTCTGTTTCTGGAGTCTTTTAGATCTTTTCAGCTTATCCAGGGCAAACTGGTTGCAGACAAGTCGTTTTTGTCTTAAGAAGAGGGCCCTTGCCTTTTTATAGGCGCTGAAGTTTTCGGCGTCAGCTGATTTTCTCCAACGTCTGTAAGCCTTCTGTTTCTGGAGAAAAGTTTGCTTGATTGTTTGGTTAAACCATACAGAGGTTCTGGAGGTAATGCGTATTTCTTTTGCAGCTCCCTCTTTGGCTATTCCATAAAGTTCTTCGGCTAGGTGGCTTAGAGCTACATCAGGAGGGACAGTGAATAGATGTGTCCAGTTGAATTCTCTGAGACGTCTGAGGATGATTTCTGGTTTCAGGAATTTTGTAGAAAAGGTTAGTTCTCTCTCAGGTTGGTTTTCTTTTCTGTGCAAGTGATGATTGTGATTTTTTTGTAAGGCAATCTCACATGTGATAGGATTGTGGTCAAAGTAAAATTTAAAAGAAGAGGTGATCATAGATATGCTGTCAAGATTATGAAATACGAGGTCGAGTGTGCTATTACCTCTGGTTGGGCTGGTAATACTTTGTACGAGGCCCAGTGCAACAAATATGGCGTCCAGTGCTTTCCTGGCTTCTTCATGGCGAGGTGTAGGCATGTTGAAGTCACCGGTCACTATGGTTTTGAGGTTTGTTTCTAAGTTTGTAGCTATCCAGTTGTGTAGCTCCACTCTTGAATCTTCAGTGGAAGAGAGGGTGGTGTCCAATTACTGGTAAGACGCACAGTTTTGGTGCTCCACTATTTGTCGTGATTTTAGTAGTTTAAAGTGTCACATTTTGCTCTACTTTGTGTCCGTCAAGTTCCTCTTCTCAAGATGTGTCCACAGACATCAACCTCGTGAAGATCGGCCAAGGTAAACAAAAATTATGGTCACTTTTCTTTAGCATTGATCTTGCTGGGCTACAACGTGACACCTTCCCATTGTATATTAAGTTGAACTTTGTTAAAGCTATCGGTACCGCAAATATCGCTTAAATGATGATAATATCAACTATCGGGAATTGCAAATGAACAACTTTATAGCTACATATGTTTTTGCATGATGAATATCAGATATCTTACTGGTTTTCTGCCTAATTTTAATATGGTGCCTGATAAACAAAGACAGTTCTCAGTGTACACCACGCGGTCGAGCCCTGATTGGTCGGACATTGTCTGAGTGACCGTTATTAGTGTGAGTTATTTGCCACGTACTTTAAGACATCTATACCATAAACATTTAGGGGTACTAAATATATTTGATCTAATACAAGGTTAATAAAAGTTATTTAATGTCACTACATTTATGATATTTTGAATATATATAACAATACGTTCTCAGTGTCCCACGCGGTCGAGCCCTGATTGGTCGGACCTTGTCTGAGTGACCGTTAGTGCGAGTTACTTGCTACTTCAAGACATCTATATCCAAAACATTTTAGGGGGTACTAAATATATTTAACACAGGATTAATAAAAGTCAGGTAATGTCACTACATCATGATATTGAGAATATATATATTAATGTGCACAGTGCTGACCTCCCAGAACGAATAATAAACTAAGCACAACATCCAGGTATTTTGGTGATTAGGGTTGAGATCTCTCCCCCCCCCCACCTGACAAGCTTAGGTCAACAAGCTTAAACAGAATCTGCACTAAGCATTGCACTCCTGCAGCTAAGCAATTCAGTAGTTACCGTTCAGAACTCTTCATCCGGGGAAAATATGGAACCGATAAACCGAAACAATCCCGATAATCCGGACCTGGCCGTAAAATCGAAAAATCCAAGTACGCCTCTGAAAAAGGCTATAAATAACGATGACCCAACACTTATAGAGAATAACGAAGATTTGGACAGTACTCTAACAGCATCCACAGCGAAGAGAAAGGGCAAGCAATCCACAGCTCCCAGATCGGAGATGAAAACCCGCTCCAAAAGCGAGAACAAAGACCAAACGGAGCAGACTATCTCCCAACAAGAAAATGTGACAGAAAAAGGGCAGGAAAAACAAGAAGCCCCACTGAACCCCAGACTACCTGAAGGCACTGCACTGGAGCAGTCTCTTATTCTAAGGACTACCCTAGAAAGCCTATTTAAAGATCAACATAATAGGATTACAACTGCACTCCGGGGGGAAATAGTGGGATTAGATGAAAATGGAGACAATCCTAGTCCAGACCAACTTGGAAAAAGAGGTTGCCTTAGCCAAACTTCAAGTCTATCAAAACAGTAGGGCAAAGGAAATGCTACAGCGCGTCCCTACCTACTCCCAAGCGCTGAGGACCAACCTAAACAAGCCAAATGAAAGCACCATTACAAACCGAACCACAACAGCACAGAGAAAAACCCTCATACCAAAACAGCACCTAGTTGTACTAAAGCCAGCCTCTACAGAAACACACAAGACCAGTGAAGAAGTAAAACAAATAATAGTAGAAAAACTGAAGGGTGACTTCAGCATACTAAGATTAGATCTATTCGGAAAACAAGAAACGTAGGGGTGTTAATTGAAACTGAAACTGCGGAGGACATAAAAGGTATATTCAGCAACCCCAAAATTCCAACGCTGGGACTCCTAGCAGAGCCTCCTAGACGGAAAGGGCCGAGCATAATTGTATTTGATGTAGACAAAGAAACAACACCAGAAGAATTAACAGAGGAAATATACTGCAAAAACTTGAAGCAGACACTCATGGAGGAAGAATCAGGGCAACATATTATGCCGAAATATAACACTAAATCCAGAAACGGAAATGCCATAAATTGGATCATAGAGCTCTCAGCAGCGGCCTGGAAATCATTGAGCCAACAAACAAGAATCTATATAAACTGGGGCAGCCATCGTTTTCGTGAGCATGTGGCTGTTCCCAAATGCTACAGGTGCTGCCGCTTTGGTCACACAACCCACACCTGTAAGCAAACACAGCCTACCTGTGGGCATTGTGCAGACATCGGACATGAATTCGCATTTTGCCCCAGGAAAGCAGAACCGGCAATTTGTGTGAATTGTAAAGAAGAGAAGCTGCCATTTGATCACTCACTACGGGATAATAAGTGTCCAATCTACATAAAGGCTAAGAGTGCACAACAAAACAGAACCGACTATGGGGAATAACAGGAATCACTATAATGAAACAAAGATTAAATTCGCACAGCACAATGCTCAGAGATCTAAGGCTGTTGCCGCACAAATGGCTAAAAAAGCCACGGAAGAAAATTATGACATACTAATGCTACAGGAGCCTTACACCTACAACAAAGAAATAAAAGGCTACCCCCTACATTACAAGATCGTACAAGTTGATGGAGACAACCCGTGGGCTGCCATCGCTTTCCGGAATCCTGACCTCACGGTAACCAAGATCTCGGACCTATGTACAAACTGCGCCGTATGTGCCCATATAGCCTCACCGTTAGGGGAATTTTATGTCACCTCTATATATGCCCGTCCGGGAGAAGATATATTGCCCGTAACAAGATATTTGCAAAATATCCAACTACAAATGCAGAATGCCAAACTCATAGTAGGAATGGACGCCAACTGCAGATCCCCTGCCTGGCACAGTGAGAGACCAGACCGTGGGGGTGCCAGAAATGGTCAGCGCCTGGAGGATTACATCTCCAACAGTAATCTAGCGGTTCTGAACAGACCTAATCAACCATCAACTTTTTCCAGCACACTATGGGAGTCAAATATAGATGTAACTCTGGCCACTCGGTCGATTGTTGGGCATCTCTCCCCCTGGGTGGTACAAGAACACCTGACTACCTCAGACCACAGAGTCCTAACCTTTGACCTCCACCACTCCCTCGTAGCACAGTATCCACCTAGATTCCTCTCGCCAAGATACGCCATCCAAAAAGCAGACTGGAACTTATTCCAACAAACATTGATGGAAAAAGCTAGAAATTTCGACCCAAAATATCTCAATCCTGACCAACACCAACAAAAAGTAACGCAACTTATAACTGAAGCAGCAAACATAGCCATCAGGAAGAAGAAGCCCTTTCCCAAAGTGGTCCACTGGTGGTCACCAGAACTCCAGGCAATAAGACAGCGAGTGAATAATGCCCGAAAAAGGTTCCAAAGGGCACGCAGATCTTGGCCCCAAGCAGAGGTTGACATACTCAGACAGCAATACCGGGAGGTCAGGAACCAATATACGGCTCAAATTAAAACAAAAAAGAGACACTCCTGGGAAGACTTTGTCTCCACAGTGGGAAATGCAGACCCCTGGGGATTGGTATATAAAATCACCACCAGTAAATTGCCCAGGGGAGAAGTCGTTGCTGCCACCTTAACACCTCAAGGGACATACACTAGATCCTGGCACTCTTCCATTAATAATATATTGCACCATATCCTCCTACCTTCAACAATTCCACACACGCATGAACAGGGAACTCTCTGCGTGGGGAATGATAAATACTCCACCCAGACAGTGGAGCCTCCTTTCACAATAACGGAACTCAACATAGCTGCAGCCAAAATGCAAAACAGGAAAACTCCCGGTGAAGATCAAATAGAGCCGGAAATACTAAAAAAGGCAGTGGAAATTATACCGGATACTATATTAAACCTAGCAAATCATTGCCTCACAGAGGGTTTCTTTCCAACTTCGTGGAAGACAGCCCGAGTCAGACTTATCCTGAAAAACCCCACTAAACCCCAGGACATGCCAGGCTCATACAGGCCTATCGCTCTGCTGTCGATGCTGAGCAAGCTCGTTGAGCGACTCATCTACCACAGAATTGAAAACCGTTACCAGAATGCTCAATTGATGTCTAAAAACCAATTTGGTTTCAGGAGGGGATGCTCCACCCCTGATGCCTTCGAGAGGATCATTGATGCAGTCAGAAACTGTAATAGGAAATATTTCCTCCTCATCTCAATTGACTTCGCTGGAGCCTTTGACTCCCTCTGGTGGCCCAGCGTTCTGGCCAGGCTCCGACAGGCTGAAATCCCATCAAATCTATTTCGCTGCATGAAATCTTACCTGGAAAACCGAAGAATCACTGTCAGCACTCCCTTTACCTCTGTATCCAGACCGGTTTACAGGGGCTGCCCCCAGGGTCCGTCCTGGGGCCGCTCCTCTGGAACCTGGTGCTTGATGAGTTTTTAAACCTGGATGTTCCAAATGTCATTACACAGGCATACGCTGATGATCTGATTATGATGCTTCAAGCAGACAGCAGGGCTCAACTGGAGGCCATAGGCAATCATGCCACACAGATGCTGCAGGATTGGGCCAAGAGGAATCTTCTAACAATCTCAACCGAAAAAACAAACTCAATACTCCTCAGGGGTGCCCTTGACCCTGGTAGACCTCCACTAATCAAAATAAATGGAGAGACTATCAAACTCAAACAGGAACTAAAATACCTAGGAATAACACTAGACCGAAACTTGAACATCACATCTCATCTCTGTTATCTCAGAACGAAAACAAGATGGCTCTCGGCCCTGATAACCAAAATCACCAGGAGGGACTGGGGACTAAAGAAGAGGGCCCTCTCTCTTCTATACAAAGCCCTCTTCATCCCTATCCTTTCCTATGGTGCAGGTGCCTGGTATCAGAAAGCAAACACAGCAGTCAACAAGAAAAAGCTGGAGTCGATCCACCGATCCATACTTTTGACAACAACTAGAGCCTGCTGCACGGTGAGCACCCATGCGCTCCAAGTCCTGGCGGGCTTCCTTCCCTTGGACCTGGAGATTGTGCGCTGAAATGTTGGTGGAGAAACACCAACATTCGAAAGGAAGAACCACAACTTATCTAGGTTACACAACAGATCCACAAAAAAGCAAATCCTCAGAAAATAAGAGGTTAACGGAACACCTGCAATCTATCTGGCAAAATAGATGGAATCTTACCACAAAAGGGCAAGTCACCAAAAAATTTATACCCGATGTCAGCAGGGTATATCCTATATCCCCGTCCTGGTTTTCCCCTGGCTTGCACACCACCTTCCTTCTTACGGGACATGGCTCCTTCAGAGGAAAACTCCACGAGCTGGGAATCTCTGACAACCCGAGCTGTAACTGCGGTCAGGAGGAAACATGGGAACATCTTATCCATGACTGTGACAACTACGAGGACCTCAGATGTCAGCTATATACACGCATCAACTCCTTTGCTAAAAAACCAAGAAGAAATAATATTGCAAGAAGAAGATAATTACCGGGCTTTCACCGTCTTTGCCCGCGAACTCTTTGAAAGACAAAGATCCCTGCCACATATCACTAACCTATGAAAGACTGCGAAACTCTGAACTAGTGACCACCTGAGTCAGATACAACACATGAGCGTGACGAACTGGACCTGACTTCTGGACTTGGACCACCACTGAACCAATGCAAAGACGAAGATTGCAACTTGGACTTGGACCTTGAAGATTACATCTTATGATGCCATACAGCCATATAGTGCCCTGGCTCTGTCTAGCCTGCTTTTTACTCCTCTTTCCCTAGCAAGGGGGGGGGAGGGGACGGCCTGCTGTCTCCTCCCCCTCCTGCCACCCCTCTTTCTCCTCTGGTGGGGCATGGGCATGCCCCACTATTTCAACAGGGGTCATCTTCCCTATAGACCCCTTACTTCCAATTTCCAACCCCCCTAGTCTTCCACCTCCCTTCCCATCTCTTTCTCTTTACAACAGCGCTTGCCCCACACGTACAAATTTAAAACACCAAAATTCATGCCAGACCCATTAGGAAATATTATTTCCTCCAGCGCTTATCCCGTATAGCCCCTCTAAGTTGCGTATAATGTACCATCTGTGCCCAAAAGAAAAGAAGAATTATTATTTTAATGATTTTTTTTTTTTTATTATTATTATTTTATTTTCTATTTTTTTTTTTTTTTTTTTTTTAGGTCCTAGTCACTGAAATCTCAGGAAAATAGGTGGTAGGACCTGCCAGAGCAAACTATAAGGGAACACCTGGCTGGCCTCCACGTGGCGGAGTACGTAAACGACAGGTCCCATCTGGGGCCTGGAGGCTAACAAGCCAGAGGAACAAGGGGCACAACATATTACACAATACATGATCCACACACTTTTAATCCTCTGGCCTTGACAGCGTACTGTCCTCGATACAAAGAACATACGCGGAGATGGGGTAAATCCGTGGTGCCGTTAGACCCAAAAAATACTCTGTACTCTGTATACTCTGTACTCTTGAATCTTCAGTATGATCTGGGGGAAAATATATCACACAGACTTGAATCTTGGTGTCATTGAACGATAACACTGTGGAAAGAGATTCAAAGTTAGATGTTTGGCTGGTTTTAGTTTTAGTGGGTTGAAATTGTTCTCTGAACACCAGTGCGACTCCACCTCCTCTTCTGGCGTCTCTGGAATTCTCTAGAGATCTATACTTTGTTGGCTGCGTGAGTGTATCTAGGTGATTGCTCTTGGGTAACCATGTTTCTGGGATACATATAATTTCATATTCTTCCATGAGGAGCAGGGATTGAAGTGTGTTTAGTTTGTTGGTGAGACTTCTGACATTTTGGATGAAGCAACTGAGCTGAAGGCATTTCGGGTTCATATGTTCCTGATCTGTTGATTGCTATGTCGAATGGTTGATTTCGTTGGTGGAGAAATTTTCTCTATGAATCCTGTCAATGAATGGTTTAACCAGGGTTCCTGGTGGCCAGATTTTGGAATCTAGAATTATGCTTTGTTTATCCGGAGGACAGAAGATGACAAATGGGGTATAACTTGGGCGTCTTGTTTTGACGGGTTTCACTTCTACCTATGCTGCGAACTCGGTGTCCAACATCATCTTGATATTTTCGCCCGTTGTAGCTGGGCTCAATCTTGAGACGAAAATTTTCCCGCGAGTTGGGACAGCAGTGATATTATAAATGGAAGACAGGCGTTGTGAGTGTTGGTCTCTTCGAGGTATTAATGATCTGGTGTCTGGTAAATAGTTATTTGCGTGAGGAACATTGATGCCTGGGTCATTTGATTGAACCACATCAGCTGGCTGTGGGTTTAACCGCCTGACAAGAGGAGAGGGAGATTTAACTGCTGACCGTGAGATTAACCTGTCGTGCTTTTATGGGTGCATCTTTACGACCTTAGCATATGTCTGTTTAGTGGGAGGGCTTGAAGGGTCACCCCGGTTGTTATTCTGGGGGTTATCTGCAGGCTGGCAATGGAAGCTTCGTGATTTTGTACTTTGACTGCTGGTAGTTGCTAGGTTGTTCTCTTGTGCCAGTTCTCCGAATGCCTCCACCGGGAAATACTGCTGCCTTGGGAGTGCGGTTGACAATGATGTGTGATTCACTGGGGTGTGTGTTTGGAGAATTGATTCTCTGGTACTCAGTGGTTGGATATCCTCAGAAAAATGGTAAGAGGGGGCTGGCATTTCTATCCTAATGGTGTCAGGTGAGTTGCTGCGTCCTGCTGGTTGAAAAGGGCCCCACTTGGGGATGTTAGCATTGAGATCCTGGTTCAGTCCTGTTATATCAAAATCAACTTGAGACGTGGTTTCGTTATGTCGACTCGTGAGGCGTTCAACAGATTTAGGAGAGTTGCGAAGGTACTGAGATTCCAAAATTAAGTGGGTTTCAATGTTTACTAGCTGTGATTTTAGGTGGTAGATTTCTGTCAGTATCTGTTGGTTCTGCTCGCGAAGCGAGTGCATCTCTTCTATTAGTATATCATGATTAGATTGGATGCGGTGGACGGTATTACTGTCTGCAGCCAGATTCAAATTGTTCTGTCGAGTTAACTGTACGTTATATGTGTCTAAATCTTTAGTGATAAGGTTGCGAAAATCGTGGACCGTGTTGGCCTCTGAGATGGTTGCTTGAGGTGTTAAGTTTTCTTCTTGGGTGAGATGTTCAAGGCTTGATGTGGCTGATTCTGGGTCTCCTATTAGTTCCTCATCAGTTGGAGTTGTCGATTCAGTAACATCCATGTTAGGCAAAGTCTCCTGTTGTGTTTCTTCAGGAGTTATCTGCGTTGCGTTGGAGTTATGCAAATTTATCTTCTTTCGTTGTGTTCTCTGTAGGAAGCTCTGTGTTGTGAATAGTAGAGGTATGGTTTCTACATGCTTCGCAGATCCATGTGCGTCTTCTTTACTTATTTAATTTCTTTTGTGAGGGGGTAAGACAGGAGCTACAAATGATCAGGTTGCATCGACAGCAAGTTAACTCAGCTTCCTTGTTTAATTGACAGATGGCACACGTGGTTGGGTGCTGAGTGTGTTGTTCGTCCTGCATGTTCTTATTTTATTATCCTGTTGAATTTTGAGCACTTAGAATCCGATTGCGTTATGAAGCAGATACTGCTCAGCGAAAGGAATGTATTTGTTTACATCCTGTCTTGCCGAAGGCAGTCGGGGGTGGCAGCGGACTGCTATTGTTGGGATAAGCTTCCTGAGGGGTTACGACCTTGTGCTGACTTTGATTATCTCTGTAGGCTTGGTGATTTGTTACTGTAGTATGTTCACAACGAGGGCAAAGACAAAGCAGTGGGCGAGTGGCTAATACAAAATAATAATAAAAGTTTACTTGTTGGAAGGTCTACTGTGGAAAATTAGTAGCTGACGAGCGAGTCTTTTCTGATCAGTATAGTCTTTATCTGGCGTTCCTACGTGAACTAGAACTACTTGAAATTATGGATTAATGGGAGCACTCAAATAATCGACCGCTCCGTGGACGGGCTTACGTACGAGGTCGGTGCAGAAGACCAGATTGGTGATGCATACACGTGATCGCACCGCTGGACGTATCCTCCGACTACATCGACGTGGAGTAACCCCGTCAGCTCTTGTCGAATTGCCCACATCGCCGAGAAAGTCTTAGTTTTCATGGTCGAAAAATGGTTTTGTAAAGTGAGGCCCTCGTCCCAAGTCATGCCGAGGTTGGTGTGAGACTTCACTTTCCTTATCCCCAATCCCTTGAGATAGGCCCTGATGTCATTTTTGATTCTCTTTTTTGTAAATGTGATTTGGGCTGATTTAGATATGTTTAGCTCCAGACCTATCTGCAGTAGATAGGTTACAAGGCTGTTGATCAGGGTGGGGACCTACTGATTTATCAGGTGGGTTTGTTCAGGGTCTTTTGATTTTATATATAATTTGAGGTCATCTGCATATGATGAGAAATCAGTGTACCTTGCGAGGAAAGGTTCAAGGGCAGCGGCGAACAGGACACCTCCCTGCGGTACTCTCCGCGTTATAATGCACTCCTGTTTGAAGGATTTGTAGCTGATGATGAGTTGTCTTGGTGTAAGGATGAGATTGATGATTTTTAGCAGGTTTCTAGTAAAGCTAAAGTAGTTTTCTAGAATGTAGATTTGTCCCTTTTTATTACCCTCGTAAGGCAAACCCTCTGATAAAATAACTGAAATTGGCGACCGTTATTTCGAGACATGTGGACATGTGTATATGTAAAGGGCGGCTCCTTGAACATCAGTTCAGAGTCGCCTCGTATCTCTGTGAAGAACAGTATCACTACAAATGGGCCAGATGTGTGTGACGTACGTTTGTGTGTATTCTGTGTGTGTGTTCTGTTGTTATGTTCTGGCCTCTTGGCTACCAGAAGCATCACTCACGTGGACAGATGATTCTGAGTACTCGTCCACACCACGGGAAGGTGGGCCCGTCCCAGTAAAACACGTACCGTTTCGATACGAGATTCTAAACCACCTGATGTTGCCAAAAGGTGGGCCAGATTTCTCTGGCGATCCACTCCAGAGAGGGAAAAAAAATGAAATAAAATAAAATATATATTTTTTTCTTTTTCCGCGGTGCAAAAAAAAAATAAAAATAAAAATAAATAAATAAAAATCCCCGTGGTGAACAAAAAAAATTTTTTAAATAATAAAAAATAATAATAATTACCTGTGGTGAAAAAGAAAATATATTAAATAAATAAAATAACATTAAATAAAAAATATTAAAAATAAATAAATAATAATAATAAAAAAATAAAAATAATAAATAAATTACCTGTGATAAAAAAAAAAAAAAAACAGAGAGAGCCGAAGTGACAGCCCATGTCTCAGGTGTCAGAACAGAGCGCGAGCAAAAAAAAAAAAAAAAGCTAATAAATGAAAAATAATAATTAAAGAAATAAATAAATAATTTTAATCCCACATCCTGGCTAGAGTGAATAGAAAGATATAAAGTCGAGGTGCCAGCAGAGAAAGAGTAAAAAAAAAAAAAAAAAATTGGAGAGTGGTTATCTATCCTGCACGGGACAGAGTGGGAAAGAAGAAAAAGTGAGCCAAGGATGCTCCGAGTTCTAGGGCAGCCCGGGAAACAGTGCAGGACGCTGGTTAGAGGGGAAAAAAGTTGCAGTGAAATAACAATCAGTAGAAGAAGTGACGTTCAGTTGGCAGTGGAATTATTAATGATCGGGATTTCCACGTTGGTGATTCGGGATCAGTGTCCTCTTCCAGGCAAACACCTCAGCTGCAAAGGTAGGATGGATTAATTAATTTCTTTATTGCAGGCAGTGATTGGATACATCATTGCCTGATGCAATAATACCCACAACAGCGATAATGCTAGGGGTTCAACATTAAATAATTAATACAAGAAGAATTACTTAAGACATATATTAGGACATAAAACGTATAATTACATATTTTACATATAAAATTGATATTAACATGGGAAATGAAGACACATGAAAGAACGATGACAGTCACTCGTTGAAGACGAAAGCTGGTCCCTGATGATGCGTCTTCTGTACGATTTGTCCTCTATGAACTTTTTGTAGTCCACATCCATCTCCTGGACATTGTGGAGCATCTCCATGGGCAGGAATCTATCCCCTATTCTCAGCCTCCACGCCACAGACTGCAGAGAGGGGAGGGCTCTTAAAGGTTTTGGGGGGGATCCTCCAATTGCACATCTGCCAAAAATTTGGCGTATTGACTTCACCCGCTATCATTTTAATTGACACAAGCAAGCGGAGGGCGAATATCCGTTTGGAGACTTTTCTGTAATTTAGAAGTTGGATGATATCTGAAGTATGTATGAGTGGTGGTAGATTATGCTTGAAGAGGACCCACCGAAGAAGCCAGTACTCATCAGATGCAATGGTTTTTAGCTTGGTTTTCGTTGCCGACGCCCAGATTTCTGACCCGTATGTGATGGTTGGCTGCAAAAAAAACCTGTATATGTATTGGAGCGTGTACTCAGGCTCTGTGACATGAAGGAGGTGTTGTTTGGCAAGCCATCTTGCTCTGTACACCTCGTTATGGATGTCTGCAACATGGTGTTTGAAACTGAGTTTAGGGTCGAATATAACGCCGAGATCTTTGTGCTTGATGACTGGGGTGATGGGAGTTCCGTGGATTTCCAGGTTTAGTTGCGTTGGGTTTGATTTGAGGGAAAATACCATTTGTGCAGATTTTTTTGGATTTATCTTAAGAGAAAACTGTGATAAGTATGTAATCAGATTCTTGAGGCTGTTGATAATGGTTTCATCAGGTCGGTCGGTCCCGTTGATCCGATAGATGAGCTTCAAGTCGTCTGCATAACTGATAAATTCTGTTTGCTGGCACAGGAATGGGTGGATGGCAGCCGTAAAGAGGAGCCCTGAAAGAACTCCACTCTGGGGTACACCTACACAAACTTTCCTTGTGTAAAATTTTTTATTCACTGTCAAGTGAAGGACCCTGGTCGTAAGTAGTGACTTCAAGAATTCCAGTATATTGCCTTTTATCTGGTATCCATCCTCACAAAGCTGCAGCAGGGGCTGGATGTCTATGCTCTCGATTGCAGACTGGTTATCCAGATAAACAATTGTCATCTCAGCTCTATCTTGTAGAACCCCCCAGAATGATGTTGGTGGTTTGCAGTAGGTTGGTAATGCTGGACCTGCGTTTCAAGGCATAGTGAATGTATGGTGATTCACATGGCAGAATCTGGTTGGTTAGGATAGGAAGAAGGCACCTCTATGACTTTGAGGAGACATGAGGCTTTCATTATTGGCCTGAATTGTGAAATTCATGTCGCTCCTTGTGTTTTGGGGATTGGTTGGACAATATATTGATTCCAGGCTGTTGGGAAATTTTGCGTTTAGAGAATTCCATTAAAGGTACCTAGGAGTGCATCAATGATGAAAACACTAACGCTTTTAAGAATGAATTGTGGGACCCCATCATATCCAGTGCAGACTCCGTTCCAATATGGCCGCCTTACTGTTCAGACGTGCTATTCATCGCTCCGTGAACTTCCCTTTTAAATATGTGGTTGAAGTGTATTTTATCTCCAGAAAAGTTCTTTCAACTGAAGAGTAACATCAGTGGATTCCTTCGGTAAGATACTTTTGGTGTTTTACTTGGTTTATCGCCAGATATTTACGTTGGTATCTGTTTCCTTTGTTGTGAGACTGCATTGGTCACCATGTGGCACACAACAGGGAAATAGAGAGGCACCGATATAACGCGGACGCCACGTACCTATCTGGCTCTTGACTGGGGTAATGTTCAGGGAAAGTTACGTTGGACTGTGATTGTTTACTAACTAACTCCTATCAACTTAGTGAAATTCCAGCTGGAAACGATGATTTTTGTTCCCTCCCTCCTCTACCATAAAAATAAAATAAATAAATTTTCTGTTTATACTCCGGGACGACCAAACGGTCAGAGGAGCTCACAAAGTAAACAGAATACAAGAAACAGCACCGTATTCAGCAGTCATGGGCTTGAACCTCGGTCACTCAAGGCACGCGTACTTTTGCACCCGCGCACCTGACTAGGCTACGGCGGCCCTTTAAACTGATCATGCAGAGAAGCTACTTCTGTTCCGGTGATCTCTTCAACAAAATAACGCTATCAACGTCTTCGCCGATATAAAATACCCAATAGGAAATTAACCCCGTTCTTCTAGGGGCATTTCCACATCAGGCCGTTTCCCCCCACCCCAAGACAGAGGGGGTTAGTCCAAAATCTTCGCTGAAGGACTATTCAGCTCCAAATTCAAACAGAGACTTGACGAAGGTGGCATCCTCTCACCTCCACGAGCTCTTTCACGCGGGATCACATAAACTCCGATTATCCGTAAAAGTTCGATAATCCGAAATTCGCAAAGATGGATTGGAAATTGAAAAAACTCACAGATGCCGCGCATCAGAGCCAAAATGACTACCCCGTCGTCGTAGACCAACAACAGGAGACGTCAGAACCCCATTCGGGGGCCCCGCTAACAGGAAAATCTAAGTATAGAAAGCCAACACCTAATCCGGAGCGGGAGATGCGCTCCCAAACTGAATCAAAAGACATAACAGAAAACCAAACAAACCAAAAGGACACCAGCGAGGAGAAGCCACCAGAGGCTCCCCTGCATCCCTCCTTGCCAGGGGGTACAGTTCACGAGAAGTCTCTGTTCCTTAAGGCTGCCTTGGAAACTTTATTTAAGGAGCAATCTAACAGGGTAACAAATGGGCTAAGGGCACAACAATGGGCTAACACAGGGCTAAGGGCACAAATCGTGAACCTGTGGAACAAGCTGGACACTCTCTTGACGGAAACTTATCTCGAGAGTGAGAGAGCCAATGCCAAGCTCCAGGCCTACATGGAATGTGGGGCAAACCAAATGCAACAGCGCGCGCCCACATATGCCCTAGCGCTGAGGACCACAATGACAACGGATCGACCACCAACCCTCGCTGCTCCCAGCAAAAAGAAAGTACCACTACTACCAAGACCCAACCTGGTCATACTGAAACCAACAAACACCGAGACTCTTCACACAAATGAAGAAGTAAAGAAGACTGTAATTACTAGCCTTAGCGATGAATTCAAACACACCAGAATAAAATCGATAAGCAAGACCCGCAACGTCGTCGTCATCATCGAGACAGAAACACAGGGGGAGGCGAACAAAATTATAGCAAATTCGAAAGTGCCGTCACTGGGCCTACAAGCAGAAACTCCCAAGAAAAAAGGACCAATCATTGTAATCTTTAACACAGGAAATGACCTATCCCCAACACAATTGCAAGGTGAGATATATCACAAAAACCTGCAGTAAGCATTCCCGGATACGGACCCATCGAATCTGATAACACCCAGATATCAGACAAAACCTAGAAATAATAACTCAACTAACTGGGTGGTAGAAGTAGCCCCAAGAGCCTGGAAAGTACTAACGCAGCAGGCAAGAATCTAGATCAATTGGGGAAGTCATCGCTTCAGAGAGCACGTGGCTGTTCCAAAGTGTTTTAGGTGAAGCCGATTTGGCCACACCACACACACACACACACACGTGTACCCAACCGCAAACTTCTCCAACCTGTGGGCACTGCGCAGAAGTAGGCCACAATTACAATTCCTGCCCAAACAAAACCGCTCCACCAGTGTGCGCAAGCTGCAAAGCCCTAAAGTTACCAGCAGACCACTCTGTCAGAGACAGTAACTGTCCCGTGTACTTAAAAGCCAAAAGCACTCAACAACAAAGAACAGATTCTGGGAACTCTTTGTAAATATAAAGATTCTGACACAGTGAAATTTGCACAGCATAATGCACAACGGGCAATAGCAGTCACTGCGCAACTAAAGAAAAGGTAGACGAGGACAACCTTGACATACACTTCCTCCAGGAAAACTACACACACAAGAAAGAGGTGAGAGGATACCCACCCACGTACAAAATTGTACAACATAACGGCAATACCCCCTGGGCGGCCCTGGTCGTCTGCAACCCTGACCTCACGGTTACTAAAATAACCCACTTTTGCAACGAATGGGCTGCCTGTGCCCAGATCATCTCTTCATTAGGAGAATTTTATGCCATATCGCTATACTGCCGACCCGGCGAAGATATTCTGCCAGCAACCCAATACCTGCAAAATGTCCTCCACGAGCTCCCTAATGCTAAAATAATCGTCTGTGCAGATGCAAACTGTAGGTTACCAGCCTGGCACAGTACAACTCCCGATCGACGAGGAACTGCCAATGGACTGCGCCTGGAAGAATTCCTGACCAACAGCAGCTTCACAGTATTGAATCAGCCAAATAATCTACCGACCTTCTCAAGTACTCTTTGGGAGGTCACAATAGACATAAGACTAGCCACTTGCTCCACAGCAGGAAACATATTATCATGGAAGGTCAGAGATATACCGTGCCCTCAATAGACCACCCACACCCAGAACAATCCTCAACAGATTTGCTATAGCCAAGGCAAACTGGGAACAATTTCGGGAGGCACTGACATACTCTGTTGAAGCATTCGACAGCAAAAACCTCACCCCAGACCAGCACCAGCGTGCTATAGTGAGTCTAATCACAGAAGCTTCAAACATAGCTATAAAAAGAAAGAAACCATCCACAGGTTCAGTCCCATGGTTGTGCCCTGAGCTTCAGAGACTGCGGAATGAAGTAAATACACGCCGTAAAAGCTTCCACCGAGCGAGAAGATCCTGGCCGGCGGCAGAGGTAGAAGTCCTCAGACAACAATACCGTGAGGTCAGAAACAAATACACAGCCCTGATAAAAACCCGGAAAAAATGTTTATGAGAGACACTAGTCTCACCAACAGAAAATGAGAACCCCTGGGGGGGTTGTATACAAAGTGGCAACTAATAAATTACCAAAAGGAGAAGTAATATCTTCGATAAAGACACCCGATGGCCACTATACCACATCCTGGCACCAATTTATAGACAATATCCTGAATACCACCTTCCAGAAACTCCCCTCAGACCACACTCCTGAGCAACTTCTGCTCTGTGAGGAAAATACTAACTACTGTCAAGCACATCGGGAGGACCCCTTTCACACTTGAAGACCTCCATCTGGCAACAGCAAAAATAAGAAATAAGCGAACACCCGGCGAAGACTACCTGGAGCCAGAAATTGTAAAAAAGACCGTGGAATATATCCCAACAATTATATTAAACTTATATAACCACTGCCTATCTGCAGGATATTTTCCCCATGATTGGAGAGCAGCACGAATTAGACTAATACTGAAGAACCCGAAGAAACCACAGGAACTCCCGGAGTCATACAGACCCATAGCCCTACTGCCAGTACTAAGTAAATTCTATGAACACCTTCTACACAGCAGGATACAAGCCCACTACCAAGAAGCAGGCTTTTCCTCTCCCAAGCAATTTGGCTTTCGACGAGGATGTTCCACCGTGGATGCCCTGGAACGTATAATAAATGCAGCTACATACAGCAATAATAAATACTTCCTTATTATCTCCATCGACTTTGCTGGGGCTTTTGACTCACTTTGGGGGCCAAGTGTCCTCGGCAGACTCCGGGAGGCAAACATTCTCAGCAACTTATACCAATGCATTAAAACCTATCTTTCGGACAGAAGGATCTCAGTATCTATTAAATATCTTTATTGCAGGCAGTGATTGAGAGAGAGAGAGAGAGAGAGAGAGAGATAATCTTTAATGCCCTTCACGGCCAAAAAGCCAGGGGTTTACATTTTTACAGCCTCCCGAAACTTCCGGGAAAATCTAACAATTATTTACAAAACAAGGTAATTTTACAAATTAAAACATATTTTAATACAAAGGAGAGAACTCCTTACGAGAGTTAGATCTGATTGCGCTGACTTAACATCGAGATAAGAGCATTAGCATTAGCATTAGCATTAGTAGAGGCATTTGATGCAAGAAAGCAAGCTTATGCAGCATCAGCCAAAAAAAAAAAAAAAAAAAAAAACCCACTTCCACTTCACCCCTCTGTTCGTTCAAAATACCTGTCCAGCTGAGCTTTAAACTTATTTAGGCTATCAACCTCCACTACAAGGGATGGCAGTCTGTTCCACCAACCAACCACCCGCTGGCTAGAGGCAAATTTCCGCACGTCTATCCTACATCTGTCCTTCCTCAATTTGAATTTATGCCCTCTCAGGTGATTTTTCTGAGCTAGAGGAAGAATCCCATCAGCATTGAGCATGCTTAAACCATTCAAGGCTTTATACACCTCTATCAGATCACCTCGCTGGTGCCTAGTCTCCAGACACTGTAATTTGCAAAATTTAAGCCTTTCTTCGTAAGAGCACCCCTTTGTTCCATTCACTAATCTTGTTGCCCTTCTCTGTACTCGTTCCAGCAGCTCTACATCCTTCTTGAAATGAGGCCTCCAGACCTGTATACAGTACTCTAGGTGTGGCCTGACCATTGCCTTATACAATGGAACAATCACCTCCTTATCCTTGCTGGAAAACTTCCTGTATATCATTGACAATACTCCATGAGCTACTCTTGCAGCCCGTCTGCACTGCTCAGAGAACTTCATATCTGCCTGCACAATCACCCCCAATTCTCCCTTTCATTCTCTACCACTGTCAGTGTAGTACCACAGAGTTGATACGTTGCTCTGGGGTTGCTGTTTCCCATGTGTAGTACTTTACATTTGTCAATGTTAAACTTCATTTGCCACCTCTCAGCCCATCTGCTCAACCTTTCCAGATCCTGTTGCAGCAGCATAGTGTCAGTAGTGTCCTTGACAACCCTGCCAACCTTTGTATCATCTGCAAACTTGGACATTAAGCTTGATATACCATCATCAATATCATTTATAAATACAGAAAACAATAATAGACCCAACATTGAGCCCTGAGGGACTCCACTAATAACAGTAGTCCACGATGAGCAGTGTCCATTGATTACCACTCTCTGTCTTCTCCCGCTCAACCACCCCTTTATCCATAGCAGCAATTTGCCTCCAATGTCACACTGCTCCAATTTGTGTAGCAGTCTTCCATGTGCAACAGTATCAAAAGCCTTTCTAAGATCCAAGTATATAATATCAAAGTTATTCCCTGCATCCAGTTCTTTTGTGACTGCATCATAGTATCCAATCAAGTTGGTCAGGCAAGACTTCCCCTTAACAAAACCATGCTGTGTCTGAGCTATAACTGAAGTCTTGTCTAAATGATCCTGCAGTGCTTCTTTAACCAGTGCCTCCATTAATTTTCCTGGAACAGAAGTTAATCTCACAGGTCTATAATTACTTGTGTCAGCCTTTGATCCTCCTTTGTGAATTGGGGTCACATTTGCACATTTCCAATCTATGGGTACCTCCCCCGAGTCCAAGGAAGCTCTCATAATTATGGCTAAGGGTTTGCTTACTTCCTCTGCTGCCTCCTTTAATATAACTGGATAGATCCCATCCACCCCGGGTGCCTTTCTTGTGTTTATCTTCAACAGTTTCTCCTCCACTTTACTCTCAGTTATTTCAAGATTCTGTAGCTTACTGCTAGAGTTGAATACACCTCTGGCATTCCCCTTGCTGAATAACTCCTCATGTGTGAATGTCGATGCAAAATATTCATTTAGTTTGTTAGCTAACTGAGCAGGATCATCAACAGTTCACCCATCAATATCAAGTGGACCAATCTGATTCATCCCCTTCCTTCTAGAGTTTACATAAGTAAAGACCTCTTTGCTGTTTTTCTTTGCATCCCTTGCCAAGGATTTCTCGTAATCTGCCTTCGCCTGCCTAACCTCCTTTGTAACTTGGTTGCATATCAACTTGTATCTATCATAGGCTTCTGTGTAATGTGTTAATTTGTAAGTATCCCATGCATTTTTCTTCTCTGCCATATGCCTCATTAGTTCATCTGACATCCATTTTGGCCTAAACCTTGAACAATATTTCTTAGTTGGTATGTAAAGCCTAGTAGCTTCCAAGATAAGTTCTTTGAATGCTTCCCATTTTGAGTTTGCTGTTGGTAACATCATCAGTTGGTCCCACTGTATAGAATTTAAATACTGTCTCAGTCCATCGTAGTCGCCTTTACGAAAGCAATAACCCTTCCCTTTACCCCTGATGGTAGTTACCTCCTTGAGTAAATCCCACTTCAGCACACTGTGATCACTGCCACCTAGTGGTTCATTTACCTGCAGATTCGTAATGCATGAAGAATCACTACTGATAATCAAATCAAGAGTATTACTCCCTCTAGTTGCCTCCCGAACATGCTGATGTAGAAAACAATCATCCAATAAATCCAGAAAAGCCTTGCTAGTGCGTGAGTGACCAGCCCCCAAATTCCAGTCAATATCTGGGAACTCTCTGATTTACTGGCCCACTCTATTTCCCTGTACAGTTCCTTATTATACTCATCAGAGTCATTAGGCCTATAGCACACTCCTACTCTCAATTTTGATCTCCCAATGCTTATGTCACACCAAACTGACTCAACACTGCACTGTCCAGCGATGTCGACTGGCTTCACTTCCTTGGTTTTTATGTGTTTCTTATCTAATAGCATAACCCCTCCCCCCTTCCTATACTGTCTATCCTTTCTGTAGACGTTGTACTCCCCAAATTCCAGTTCTGCATCCCTTATATCTGTGTGACACCACGTCTCTGAAATCCCAACAATATCTGCCTTTGATGTTTTGAGCAATACCTCAAATTCATCAAATTTATTTACTAAACTCCTAGCATTGGTGTACACGCAAGTATACCTGCACCTGTTTCTATTCTTAGCTAATTGAATACCTTGCATCTGTTCCTGTCTGATTGAGCACCAGCTCAATCAGACAGGAACAGATGCAAGGTATACATCAGTCATTGGTGATTAGTCCTACTAGTCATAATTTTTTTCCGGTAAGTCCGGTCAACAGCGAATTTGTTCAGGACGGCGACAAGTGCCTGGGTTTGCTTGAGCATTTGCTGAGGAAGGAACCTATCCGAGAGATGGAGTCGTGCTGAATGCGAGTAGAGTTCGGGATTGGCCCTAAGCGCAGCAGGGGGAATCCTCCAGCCTCAGGTATCCCAGAATGAAGGTGTTGCCATTATGCCTGTTATCACCTTGACTGTTGCTAGGAGGCGTTGGTCGTCGACTAAGGTGGGAAGCTGTGGAATCCCGAGAGAGTCGTCAAGCTGCGTGGTACGAATCAGAGCTGGAAGGTTGTGCTTCCTGTTGGCCCACTTTAGGAGCCAGAATTCTGTGGCAAAGAGTGGTTTCTTTATTGACGGTGCCGCTGATGCCCAAATTTCAGCAGCATAGAGTAAAGGTGGAAAGATAATTGTTCTTATGTACCTCACGGTTATCTTTTTATCTGTGATATGAAGGAGATGTTGTTTTGCTATCCACCGGAGTCTTGAAGCACGTGTGAGGAGCATGTCTATGTGGGCGTTGAATCAAAGTTTGGAGTCGAATACAACGCCCAGATCACGATGGCTGGACACAATTGGGATGAGGGTGTTGCCGACCGAAGGGTGGAGAGAAGAAGGAGTTTGCTTCAATGAATACACCATAAATTCGGACTTAGCAGGATTGATCTTGAGCCCAAACTGGCAGAGGTAAGATGTGACTGCAGTGAGAGTGTTGTTAATTTCTGTTTTTACCAGATCGAGGCCTTCACCAGCGGTGATGGGAGTGAGTACCTTTATATCATCTGCATATTTCAGTAGACATGGAGAACGTGCAACCAGTGGGAAGATAATAGATGAGAACAGAAGGCCGGAAAGGACCCCTCCTTGTGGGACTCCTGCTGTGACGTATCTAGTAAGGGTGCGATCTCCTGTATGAAGCTTTATAACTCTGTTATTCAGAAGAGAGGAGAGAAAGCATAGTATGTTCCCTGTGATCTGGAAGTGGCATTCCACGAGAGTGAGTAGTTGGTTTACTTGGACGGCATCAAATGCAGCCTCAATGTCTAAGTAAGTAACAGCTAGTTCGTGCCTTTTCTCGAATGCTGACAAGATAGTATTCGTGGTGACTAGCAGATTGGTGATCGTTGATCTGTTTGGAAGGGAGCCTCAGTAGGCTGGAGGAGTTGGAGATGGGTCGGAAGTGTTTAGGT
This sequence comes from Mastigoproctus giganteus, assembly GCF_048544385.1. NCBI lineage: Eukaryota > Metazoa > Arthropoda > Arachnida > Uropygi > Thelyphonidae > Mastigoproctus > Mastigoproctus giganteus. The sequence continues at coordinate 258,585,565 of NC_143577.1, forward strand.
TTCGATGGCGACTGAACTTTGACTAAAGGTTTGATGAGATAGTTTGTCCATTGCTGTGGGAAAATCTGGTTCGAGAGTAACTGGTTGAAGATAATTAAAAGTGGCTGAATAATGTACGGACTTAGGCATTTGAGCATGAATTGGGGAACTCCATCATCACCAGTGGTTGACGAGGCAGGTAGTGAATTGATGGCCACGATCAGCTGTTGTTTTGTGATCTGAATGGTGTTCAACACTTCTTGCTGGGTGGCTCTGTTAGTAGAGCCAGATCTGAGTTTGCATAGGATTACGATTAAATCTTGTGACGAAATCTAGCCACAATTCAGGATCAAGTTGCAAAGGAAAATGAAGGTTCACTTTCTTCTATGGAATTTTTCCTTTAGCCAGATCTCGGTTCACGTATAATTTGATTGCCTCAGACTTCAGGCGATTAATTTGAGCCCGTGCCCTTGAATAAACGATGCGATCATTGACATTTTGCGACTGTTTCCATGTGGGATGTAGCTGTTGCTTCAGCTGGAAACTCATTTTGAGTTCTGAATTCCCCCAAAGTCTTGTATATGGACTGATGGTGATTTTTTTAGAGACAGCATATTTGGCAACCGTGTTGATCCAGTTTGTGAGAATGTTCACAGCTAGTTCTGGGTCACAAGTCTCTAAGGTCACCCAGAGAATGAGAGAGGAGAGGCGGCTCTGATGCACTTATCTATATCAAGTAAGTTGGGACTAGTGACGTCAACCTTTTTTGTTGTCTTTCTGGCTTCTAATTTGGAGGCTGGCAGATATGCAGTCACATGTATTGGGACATAATTAGGGTCAAATGACGTTTCTGTAATGTAATCAAGGGTGCAAGGGATAGAGGCTTGAACTAGATCTAAGAGGTTATTCACCCTGGTTGGAGCTTCATTAATAAGTTGTAGATCAGCACATCTCAAGTGTGCCTGAAGATCCTTTTTCAGATCAGATAGCTGAGGAGGTTAATTGAAATCACCCCAAATTAAGTGAGAAGCTGTGGGATGCAGCTGATTGATTATCCAATTGGAAACTTCAAGGATGATTTGCTGGGAAGGCGTTGGAGGTATGTACACCACACAGATGTCAAACGTCACGAAGTTGTTTCCTAACGTAACGAGGATTGCTTCATAGTTAGGGGAGTTACTGGATTTATTATCCAATAGCTTGAAAGCGGATTTCTTGTAAAATGTTGAGACGCCTCTACCCTTGCGTGCAATCCGAGATGTGAATACGAACCCAATAATCAGCTGGGGCAGCTGCCGCTAGGAATTCTTCATCGTCATTGAGCCAGGTTTCGGTGATGGCGAGCAGGTCAAAATATCCGGGGAGCAGAATTTGCTCCATAGTGTCAAGCTTGTTCCTAAGACTACGCACATTCTGATAAAAGATGGTGCAGGCAGGTACTCCAGGTACTTTGATACGGACGGGTGGTCTCTGACATGACACTACTCGATTCAGCGGGGTGTGTCTAGGACGGATGAGCACAGGATTCGGCATATTGGTTTTCTGTGTCTGTGGTTCTGGTTGCGGTTACGAGATCTGGAATTGCTATGAATCAGGGTACCATTGTTGGGAGTCCTTTCCATTACTTCTATATCGCTGCCCTTTATGCCCCAGATATGGCATAACAAGAGCTCCAGCAGGCAAGATTTCAGGATTGAAGAGTGCTTCAAAATCTGCATCAGCTACATCGATCTTAAAGGAGGCGTTTGTGGGATATTTCGTGGATAGCTTGGTGACTCTACCATTCATTTTGAATGCAGCAAGAAGGTTTTCCACATCATCAGCTGTGGTAGCAGGGGAGAGCCTATTAATGAAGACATTAGGCATCCGCTTGTCCATCATTCGAGTGTTCGCAATTTGCATCTTGCTGAAGTGCAAATTGGTCCCAATAACTTTAAGATTGAGGCTCAGTTCCTTAAGATTTGGATTACGGGTCTGTGTTTGTTCTTTTCTTCGTTGGCTTGCAATCATTGCATACATTGTAGTATCTCTATGGGTCTTTACATTAGATACAATCGTAGTCCCTGTATAATGGTTCCCTCTCACGTTGTTTGAGGCGGAGCCACAATTGCGATGTATTTCAGCAGCCAAAGCGTTATCCAGTTTCGAGCGCGAGGACCCAATATGTGAGTTTTGTGATCGCGAATAGGTGCAATTTGGCATGTTCTGCTCCTGATGACTTCTTTGGATGTTCTGTGAGGCAGTATTTCCTGAGTATCCGTTGGCATCTGCTGTGATTTCAGCATATACTGGTCTAGTGCTGCTTTCAGGGCACACAACTTTAGACTCACATATTGTAGGAATGGGGGATGGAGAGGGGTCATGTGGTAATAAAAATGGGGTGGTTTGGGTAGGAGCTCTCTGTTTCGCGTGGAAGTGTTCGTCCGGAGGATGCTGCTGATGATGGTTAGTTTGAACAGCAAGATCACAAATAGATTGCTTCAGGTCACCAAAATTTTTCCCCAACACCTCCAATGTTTTGTGCATGCATTCATTGTGTTCTCGTAGTCGCTTGGTTTCAAGCAGTAGGTCTGCGAGGATATTATGGATTGGGGATAGCTTTATACATAGAGTTGTCTCGATATTTGTGAGGAGCGAGACCAAGAGTGGACTGTGTTCGAGTGATGTTTGATAAACTATTGCGGAGATCTATGTTGATAGGGTGTTATCCTGTTGGGAGCTACTAGATTTTTGCATGATGAGATCTGAAAGGCCAATTTGTTCTGCCTGTAATGAGTCAGGGGTCAATACCACATGTGGATCTGGCGATCTCAGTTTTTCCGTGTCTACCTCAGGTTCGGGTTGGGTCCTGTCCCCAGGTGAATCCGAAATTTGGTTAACGTCGTTAAACGTTTCACCAGTTGTTTCTAGTGAATGCATATAATTTTCTCCCTTACAGGAGGGACACTGCCATACTTTCCGTCGCTGCTTCACGAGCCTCTTTAGGTCCAACGCGAGACATTCGCTTCCGTATGTCTTGAGAAAGGAAGTACATTCTATAGCTACGTCCGGAACAATCCCACAAATTACGCAGCTTTCATTATTTTGGTGATCTTGCTTTAAAGGCATTTTCAGATTTTAGGCGCAGATAAAAGGATTACGAGTGGGCTGGAAAAGAGTTTACAATTGTGTTTAGTAGTTGCCTTAACTACGTATCGTATTCCCAGCGATGCGGGAAATACTGAAACCGACACGTTTACAAAATGCGTCAAAAAGTACAACTTATTTTAGTTGGCTAGACTTGTTACTGTTGGTTGGTTACATGATTGCCTGATGCAATAATACCCATAACAGCGACAATGCTAGCTGTTTAACACGAAATAACTAATACAAGAAAAATTACATATATTAGGACATAAAACATATAATTGCATATATTACATATAAAATTAATATTAACATGTGAAATGAAGACACATAAAAGGACGATGACAGTCACTCGGTTGAAGACGAAAGCTGGTCCCTGATGATGCGTCTTCTGTACGATTTGTCCTCTATGAACTTTTTGTAGTCCACATCCATCTCCTGGACATTGTGGAGCATCTCCATAGGCAGGAATCTATCCCCTATTCTGAGCCTCCACGCCACAGACTGCAGAGAAAGGAGGGCTCTTAAGAGTTTCGGGGGGTGGGCAGGATCCACCAATTGCACATCTACCAAAAATTTGGCGTACTTCACCCGCTATCATTTTAATTGACACAAGCAAGCGGAGGGCAAATATCCGTTTGGAGACTTTTCTGAAATTTAGAAGTTGGGTGATATCTGAAGTATGTATGAGTGGTGGTAGATTATGCTTGAAGAGGACCCACCGAAGAAGCCAGTACTCATCAGACGCAATGGTTTTTAGCGTGGTTTTCGTGGCCGACGCCCAGATTTCTGACCCGTAGGTGATGGCTGGCTGCAGAAACCGGTATATGTATTGGAGCGTGTACTCAGGCTCTGTGATATGAAGGAGGTGTTGTTTGGCAAGCCATCTTGCTCTGCAGACCTTGTTGTGAATGTCTGCAACATGGTGTTTGAAACTGAGTTTAGGGTCGAATTAACGCCGAGATCTTTGTGCTTGATGACTGGGGTGATGGGGGTTCCGTGGATTTCCAGGTTTAGTTGCGTTGGGTTTGATTTGAGGGAAAATACCATTTGTGCAGATTTTTTTGGATTTATCTTAAGAGAGAACTGTGCCAAGTATGTAATCAGATTCTTGAGGCTGATGGTAATGTTTCCAGAAACAGAATTTAGGTCGGGCGGTCCCGTTGATCCGATAGAGGAGCTTCAAGTCGTCTGCATAACTGACAAATTCTGTTTGCTGACATAGGAATGGGTGGATGGCAGCCGTAAAGAGATGCCCTGAGGGAACTCCACCCTGGGGTACACCTACACAAACTGTCCTTGTGAAAGATTTTTTATTCACAGTCAAGTGAAGGATCCTGGTCGTAAGTAGCGACTTCAAGAATTCCAGTATATTGCCTTTTATCTGGTATCCATCCTCACAAAGTTGCAGGAGGGGCTGGATGTCTATGCTGTCGAATGCAGACTGGATATCTAGATAAACAATTGCCATCTCAGCCCTATCTTGTATAGCCCCCAGAATGGTTTTGGTTGTTTGCAATAGGTTTGTAATGGTGGACCTGCGTTTTTTGGTGGATCTATACCCTATAGCCAACGCACCCGGCCGGTGTTCCGGGGATGCCCACAGGGATCAGTCCTGGGGCCTCTCCTCTGGAACCTGGTGTTGGACGGCTTCCTCAACCAGGATCTAAACGGATCAAGCCTTTGCAGATGACCTGGTCCTTATGCTGGAGGCGGACAATCGTGCACAACTTGAGGCTTTGGCAAACTGGGCCATAGACAACGTCCGAAATGGTCAAAAAATCATGATTTAAAAATAGCACCTTATAAGACATCCTCAATACTTTTAAAAGGCTTCCTTGATATCAGGAGGCCACCTCAGATAAAAATAGAAGGAAAAACCATAAATCTGACCACGGAATTAAAATACCTAGGAATCATCCTTGACAAAAAGTGGCTACAAGGGTGGGGCTCCTACCCTTGGACCTGAAAATTGTCCCCTGTGGCATGCTGTATCAACTCTGAAGTGAGAACAGTGCAATTTGCATTTGCTTCACCACAGACCCGACCAACAACAGCAACGCAGAAAAGAAACGACTAACCAAATATCTTCAACAAATCTGGCAGTCTCGATGGGCGGACTCAACTAAAGGTGAGATAACATAGAAGTTCTTCCTGGACATTACCCAAGTGTATCCCGAACAGCCTAACTGGTTCTCACAGGGGCTCTACACCACCTTTCTTATAACAGGGCACGGCTCTTTTAATGCCAAGCTGTCAAATTTCGGCATCAGGGATTCCCCATTATGCCACTGCGGAGAAAACCAAACGTGGTTACACCTAATGCACGATTGTCCCCTCTCTGAGCACATCAGATGTCATTTCATCACAAAGATACGCTTTAACCGAAGGAACGGGAGCACCTTATATTACATGAGGAGGAGCACTACAAGGCCCTCTCGTGCTTTGCACATGAGCTGTTTGCCCGGCTAAGGGCAATGACCCAATCTCCCCAGGCCTGATGCAGGACCTGACTACAACTACAACTCATCGGACGGGACTCTGCTCTCATGAGTGCCATTACTTTGTCAACTGTACCAGAAAGATCAAAGTACCACGATATCGGACGGGACTTTGCTCCCACGAACATCACAATCAAACACGGACACCCTGTCAACTGGACCGACAGCGCATGTAATTTACCCAACGAACTACCCTGCAATGTGACAATCACCATATGCAGGAGTGACAACACTGCATCGGCGCCCAGATAACGGAACAAACAGTGAAAGTGACCACATACCAACAATGACCACCCAAAATGGAAATAGAAGGACTATGACCATGACCACGACCAAACTGGATAAAACCTTGATCCCATGACCAACGCCGGCATTCAACCGATCTGTGAACAAGTCGGTAGATACCTTGTCCCTGGATGTACCTCCTGGTGGGGCCAGTGTTGTGATGCTGTTCTGAACCTGCTGACCTAGCCATCTGCAGCCAGGCTGCACACACGCCATATTGGCGACCTGTGCCGGCTCTCTTGTCCGGCCCTTTCTACACCACCCCGGCAGGGGGAAGGAGACGGTCATACTGTTTCCTCCCCTCCACGTCCATAATCACACATATATATCTATTCATATATGTGTAATTATCTTATTTTATTATTATTTTTTTATTATTATTTTTTTATTATTATTTTATTATTATTTTATTTTTTTATTTTTTTATTTTTTATTTTTTTATTATTATTATTTTTATTATTTTTTTATTTATTTATTTTTTATTATTATTATTTTTTTTAAATCCTAGCCACTGAAATCTCAGGAAATTAGGTAACAGGATCTGCTAGAGTGAACTAAAGACTACCGGGTACCTGGTCTGCCTCCACGGGCGTAAGTGGGGCAACGTTGGGCCTCAGAAGAGGTCCAGCGGCTAAATGGCCAGAGGAACAACGCTACAAAACACCACACTTCCATAATCCATACACTTTTTAATCTCTGACCTTCCCAGTGAATTGGTACACTCACAATAAAAGCAACGCGGAGATGGGGGAAACCCCTGGTGCCGTTAGACACTGAAAACACACTTCCTTACATATCCAGTGCAAGATGTTGGTGGGATATCATTGATGGCCTGGATAAGCTCTCTTTTTTTGTGGTGATGATGATGGAAGCAAGGACATCTCGCTGACAACTGTTTGCAATGCTCTTTAGGTCTGACGCTGATTTTGGCTTAAATATTGTGATGTAGTCTAGCCATTCTATTGGATTAAGTTGTTGAGGGAATTCATCATGCCTTGCCTTAAACGGTGCCTTCCCGATCTTGATTGTTTTGTCGATGTAGGCTTTAATGGCTTCAGATTTGCTTCTATTGAACTGGGCACGGCCTCTTGAGTATGCAATTCTGTCTAGTGGGTGGGTCTGATTTTGCTTTCCATTTTGCATGTAGTCTCTGTTTATTCTGAAATTTAAGGCTGAGATCTTAGGTCCACCATGCTTTGCTTCGACAAGAGATCGAAACTGTTTTTGACGCTGCAGTTCCAGCAATAGACTGCAGCCAGCAGACAAGAAAGTGCATCCCAAGCTGTGGATGACATTGGTGTAGGGCTTCCCAAGGAAAAATGGATGCTGCGAAGCAGCCTTTCTCTGGATTGAGGAGAGAGGGGCTAATCACTGTCTTCTTAACTGGTGCCTGATGTTGCCAGGATGTCCTGGAAGTGATTGGAAGAATGAGGGTTAATGGTAGAGGGTCTGACATGAAGGCTGTTTCAGGTTGGCTGTCAACGGTGGGGGTGTCTGTTGCAAATATTAGGTCTAACAAGTTAGTGCCTCTGGTAGGGTAAAAATTCTGGAGGGTCAGACTTACTGCAGCCAGATTAGAAGATAATCTGCGAAGACTGTGTTGGCCTGAGCTAATATTAAAGTCTCCACACACAAGTAATGTTGCTTTAGGGTGGCATTGATTAATTATCCAGTTGGAGATCTTTTGTAAAGTGTTCTTTAGTGTGGGAGGGGGGATGTAGACTGTGTACACGTCAAGTCTGTGGCTTAAATGCTGAGTGAGGCTCTTGCAGCTTCAAACTGTTCTGTTTTTAGAGTGGCTGAGCTAGTCAGTGAGAATTTTTGTGTGTTGAAGAGAATGCCTACACCACCACCACCAGTCGTCCGTTCCCTTAAGGCAAAAATGCCCGAGAAGCAAGCGGGTTGAGAGAATGCCAGGTCTTCTTCATTGTGGTACAGCCATGTCTCTGTGATACAAATGATGTCATACAACCTTGACAAGAGAAGAATTTCCATTGTTTGAAGTTTATTTCTCAGACTTATAGTATTTTGAAAGAAAATTGTGCACATTAAAGAGGTTTGGATGTATGCCCTTGTTGAAGTTTGGATGTAAGCTCTGAGGGCCATCATCAATCGTCTATGGTTCGTTCTGGAGGTAGTTCTCACCTCAATCTTCATATATCTTCCCTCAGACGTTTATGGTGGGTGATCATGTCGCTGGCAAGCTTCTGTGAGAGTGTTTGAACCTTTAAGAAGGTCCTGTTCAGTATAACCAGAATGTTCCTCCACAAACTTAGACTTAATGGCTGGTCTGAGTCAGGTTTTCCTTTCATTATTTGTGGTTTCAATTCGTTGGGGATACCGCATCCAGGTAGAGGTCCGCTTTGTAGAGTAGAAGTGTTTCACTAGTGCCCCTGCAGGCCAAGAAATTGCAAGGCTGAGTAGTTTGTAGTTAGATTCTGCTGTAGTGATTTTGAATAATGCATGGTATGGTTGTTTGGATCTGAATTGAATCCGAATTTTCTATGAATTTCAATACACTCCTTGGAAAATTTCATATAAACTTGGGGGAGGTGAAAGCACTGGTACGCCATTTCCGATAGGCCTTCTGCTTCCTGATGAAAACCATCTTAGTTTCCTTATTAAAACCCCTATTCGACGTGTTACCAATCCTGGCGATTCCGGCTGCACCACATAGTGCAATTAACATCTGTTGTTCGGTCAAGAGCATAATGGCATCCTCCAACGGCTCAGAATAGAGACGTCCCCAGTCAAACCCAATCAAGCATTGGAGAATGATCTCTGGCTTCAAATATTTAGTAGAGAAGGCTATCCTAGGCAAGTCAGTGGAGTACTCGTCAGGGAACCCAAGGGAATTGCTCTGTAAGGATAGTTTACATGCAATTGGCGAGTGATCGGATTGGAATCGAAAGTTACTAGAAAGGAATTTGATGTCTTGCAAGTTGAGGAAGATTAGGTCCAACGCTTGACTCGCTCTAGTTGCGTCGCTAACCGTGTAAGATTAAAGGCCCGAAGAGTGGCCTCAAGGCGCACAAGAGCATCCCAATGCCTGGGCAGTGGCAAGATAAAATCGCCTGCTACAACAGTTGGAATTTTAGGCAATAATCGGTTGATAACCACACCACGTGAGTAGCTTAGCTCTAGAGTCTTCATCTTTGTCTGGGGGAATGTAAACCAGGCAGCATTGGATTTGGTAAAGGGGACTCCTCAACGTCGTGCAGACTGCCTCAAATGTGCTCGACTGGCTTTCTTTTGTCCTTATTGGCTAGAATTGATCGTTAAATAGAATTTAAACACTTCGACCCCGTCCGCTAATCCCATGATTCCCTATGTGTTTGTAAGGGGTGTTAAAAGGGATGAGATCAAGCTATCTATCGGCCGTTAACCATATTTCTGTAAGGCAGATGACATCACACTCATTAAGAAATAGGAGAGCCTGGAGACAATGAAGTTTGTTTTTTAGGCTGCACACTTTCTGCATAAACCAAAGAATCTTTCCTTCGTGTGAACCTGGTAAGATGTCATCCTTTTGTAGTTATGGCTGTTTATCTCGACTGGGTCCGTTGAAGGAGATCGATCTGCTTCTCTCTTGGAACGGCTTTATGAGGGTGCCTACGGGCCAGCAGCTAGAATCCAAGACGATATGCAAAGCATATCGTCTTGGATTCTAGCCATGATGATCCCATGTTCTTTGCCCAAGAGCATGGGATCATCAGCTTGAGAGTAGATCCGCTCCTCCATGTTTTGATGTGGAGTTTCTCTCATCTCTATCATGTTGTAACAGTGATGAAGCTGGCTCAGAACCTGGCCTCCAGGCTTCTCCTGATGTCTTCTGCAAGGTTGGTATACGTTAGATTCACCAGGAATCATGCACTTATCTTGGGTAAAAGGACTGCAGCCTCGAACGTCGCACCGCGCTCTTGGGGGCAGGTGCGCAAGGGATGAGGACCCAAAGGGTTTCACTCCATGGCCGGGGCTACAATCTGTTGAGTCGTTCGGTCTGCAAAAAGATGAGAACTGTGGAAATCTTTTTATATCTGTTGATCCTTGCTGGACACGACCAATTTGTGTTGGGGGTCTTGGAAGTGCATAATTTCTTTCCCGAAAGTGCTCCCGAGGTTCCAGATGGTCCATCATTGACGTCTGACAAGAAGGAAAACAGCATTCACTAATAAAGATTTTGAGATCTCTGAATTGTTCATTCAGTACAAGCACTCGGTCGAAAATTTCGGTATTTTGGGGTCTGAGTTTTCTATTTTCATCATTGAGGCAAGCCAGAGAGTCGATTATAGGGGACAGAACCTTCCCGAAAATGATCTTGAATCTTTCAGGGAGTTGTCACTATTAAAAACCCAAAATTGGTTAAGGATTACAGACCAATTTCTGTTAGATGCACCCAACAGAAGGTATTCGAAAAAGCACTGCTTTCCACCATCAATCAACACTGCTTCAGCCATAGACCACCACATTTGCACTCAGTCATTTCGGGGAGATCGACAATAACAAACTTACTGGAAACTCTTTTGCGCGTGCAGCAAGCATTATATTGATATTATTTTTTTGGATATCTCCGCAGCCTACGACAACGTCTCAATTCCAGCGCTCATTGCGACTTTAAGGAATTATTTTAATCTAAGAGGAAATTTGTTAACTATAATAAGTAGCCAGCTAGAACACAGAAAACTTACTGTTAAGCACCAAAAGCTACAATCTTGCTTTACCATCTCGCGAGAAGTGCCATAGGGGAGAGGGGTAGTTCTTTGGCTACCCTCATCGCGGCCGCCCTGGAACCGTTTCTTGCACGGTACTACAATTTTATAACATATGCTGACGATGTAAAATTCTTCATCACTTCCAAAGACCATGAATCAGCAGAAGGTATTTGCCAGATGGCAAATAGCACAATCCCCGATTTTGAGAGCTACCTGGATTGCATCGGGCTTCGTATTAATGCGCAGAAGTGTGCCCAAATGATAACTTAGAAGCAGAATAAAAATGACATCTCGATCTCTGTGAACGGGTCTAGTGTGGGAAAAGTGCACTCTCACCTGGACCTGGGTCTTAAGTGGGATGACAGACTCACCTTTGCTCAACACTTCGCCCACATGAAGACAAAAATATTCGGTGCTCTTTATGGGTTACTAGACATTTTACATTTATTTATACACACAATTCTATATACATTCTCAAGATTTATATACATCCATTTATATATACATGATACAAGATTTATATACAATTTATATACATTCTCACATATATATCCATTCGCGACATGTATACAGAAAGTGTATTTGTAAGTTATTAGCGGCTTACAGGGTTTCCCCTATATCCGCGGGTTACTAGACAAGAACTTTTAGGAATTAGAGATCCCAGCTAGCGACCAAGTACATTTTAATGTGTGTCCTGCCAATTGCTATGTCAAATCTGGTCGCCTCTCAAATCTGGTCCTCAGATCCCTATTCACATTATAAGTCCGTCCTTGGGATCGAGTACTGGTTCTTTCGATGGCTTAACAGAGTTGCTGGCCACCCTTTTACTATCTGAAGGGCCATTCTCTACTCAAACCTTAACATCGTACCCTGGATGCAGCGGACAATTAACAGGAACATACACACTCTCGCACAAATGCTCACAGGCAGAGTAGATGCTCCAGTCCTGGATAATATTCTAGTCAAACCGCGTGCCACTGCTAGACGTTGCGGGGAAGTAAATAATCCACTGCGTCCAGTCCTCAACAATCTTAGTAGCCTGCAAAGATTCTTCCCATCAAATGCAGCAAAAGTATTTAACTCACTACACATAGATGCCGAAAAACTGTGTGAGGATGCAACATACCGGAAAGAGATCTTCCAGAATTTTTACCGAAATATGAATCGGCTGCAAAGTGACAGAATACCAAAGAATTATGAGTAAAAGTGAAATTTTCCACTTTAAGAATAATAATTATCTGGTAAGCTGTTGACTAGCAAAATACCTTCCCTAACAGTTGTGAAAATATATATGGAATTGTAAATACATGATTTGTACAATGCATGTACGCAATCATTAATGTGTAAATACTGCATTAAATATAAAATGTGTACAAAATGTATTTGGGGACGAGACTACGTGTTCAGCTTATGTAACTCACTGCCCTGACATGTACTTAGCACCCTCCTGGCACTTTGCCTCCCCGGGGTGGTTTCCTTTTCTGGAATAAACAGATAATAATAATAATAATAATAATAATAATAATAATAATAATAATAAAAAGGCCAGAGCGGTTGGATGGGGTTTCTTCTGCAAGAGTGGTAGTGGATATCTCTTCCTTCGAGATGTCCGCGCTATTTGAGTTACTTGCGCAAAGGTGGCAGGGCCATTTTCTTCTCCGTTGTTTGTTCAACCTTTTAACTTTAGGTGGCTGGCAATCACGGTAGAAGATTCTACGACCCGTAACACAAAATAATTCCGGAGTCTCCGGTTTGCGCTGACATTCGACACAGAATTTTTGCTCAAAGCCCGTTTTATCTTTCATTGTATACAGCTGAATTGGAAGCGAAGGATCTGAGCTTAAAGAGGGTGCGAATGGCAAGTTGAGAAAGGCAGTAATCGGGAAGGTGAAAAAGCAGGAAGTAACAAAGTTTTGCTGCAACTGGGCAGCTTAGCAGCTTGAAGTGTGGCTAAATTCCGGAGATGCACAAATTAATGACGATACGGAAAGAAATAACACTGCGAAAAACTCATGTAGCAAAGAAAGAAAAAGAATTCGCGGGACAGATTTTGAAGGTGGAAAAGAAAAACAATAGCAATCGAGGAAGCATCTACGAAATTGTGCGAAGCCCTCGGGACAATCGCTCGCACCCTTCAGGAAATAAGTGCTGAACGGTGTCTCTGCACTAATGACCGCTGCACAGTCACGAAACGAGATGCAGCCACACAAACAACACCCCTGGAGTCTGGCGAACTGCTTACACAAAACGAAAAGATGCGCAATAAGAATCCCTTTAGGGTGGCTAAAAAAAAAGAAAGCGCCCTTGAAACTATTCAAATCAAATCAGATTACTGCAAGTTCCTGAAATCACTTGAGAATCGAGATCAGATGAAGAAAAGAAAACCAAGCGATAAACGTCCACAGGAAGTAGCCAAAGCCATCCACGTAGTGAACCACACTAATACGTTGACTCTGTTTCACGAAATAAATGATGATATTGTACCACACAACGACAGACATGACCAAGCTACTGAACCGAGAATCACTGACCAGAGATGTGTATCGAGAAGCAAGAGCCCAACCCATTTCTCCCCCACTAGAAGGCAACCAAAAAATTCCAACAACATTAGCAAACAAGCGATTATCAAAGACTCACCCCAGTAAACAGACGCTCGCAGAGAAATATGACATCTCTGTCGCCTTGCCCAGAACCAAGATTTTTGTCTCCCGGTTCGGACCCTCAACAAGCCCCGATTCCATAAAGAGAATGTTTCTTGTAGAACACAATGTCCCCATCGAAGTAAAACAGCTTAAAACTAGGCAAACTGGCTACGCCTCATTTCTAGTAAGGTGTTCACCCTCTGTCTACGAAAAAGTTCTGGATCCAGACTTCTGGCCTCCAGGCATACTTAGCAGACCTTTCTCTGACGAAAAAAGGCCATCCCCTCAGCAAGCTCTGCTTACTCGTCCTCTACAATAGCAATCATCTATTCCAAAAAACCTTCAAAAAATCCCCATAATCAGGGTCTTCTCGCAAAATGTGCGCAGTATTTTTAACAAATTGGTCCCTCTGCAATCTCTCTTCCTACTCGACGAGTATGATTTCATCTGTATCCAGGAAACTTGGCTTAACCATGGAAGACAACTCACCCACATGGCCACTCCCCACCATTACAGAAATTTTTGCAACGGCAGGGACCACAGGCGTGGAGGTGGCGTCTCCATCATTTACAAATATATCCATCACCTTGAGTGTGCACAACTCAGCGACTCCCCTGCATTTGAAGCCATTTCTGCAATTTTAAAAGTCAAAGAAGTGAGAACTCAAGTTATAGCTCTATATTTACCTCCTGACCATAATCCCGACACAAGGGATGAGCTAACTACCTGGATTATAACCCACCTCAAGCCTCACATGTTTACCTTTGTTTTAGGATATTTCAACATGCCCTCCCCAAGACACGAAGCTGCTATGAAGGACATCGTACGCTCCTTCTCATCTCTAGGCCTTAGACTAACCCATACGCAACCTACAAGACAACATCAAAACCTCGACCTCTTATTCCATAACCTTGACCATCTCACTCTCACAACGCCGATTTTGCATCAGATCACCTCCCAATTTCCTTTGATAGTGAAAGCCTATTCTCTCCCCGACAACTTGAACAACATGACCATAAAGAATCCCAACTCAAGACCTTCTCATTAAAATATATGCAACCTCAAATCATCCTACAAAGACTAAAAGCTACAGACTGGAAAAAAAATTTCTGCTAGCCATCCTGATCAAACGCTTACCAATTTAGCTAACTTGTTAAAAGACATCGCCCGTGAAGGGGCCTCCAAATCTGTACGCCTGTCTCCCAGGACCAAGAACTGGTTTACCAGCGACTCAAAACTCGCCTTCATCATGAAACAGAAACTATACGGAAATGGCAAAGAACACGGATTCTAGCCGACTACCAGCTCTATAAAAAACATCGGGCACGCTTCCTACGCATTCGGAGGAAGGCGCCCAACGACTGAATTAAACACAGAATGAAACTTTGGAAAAGAATCTACACCACCAATAATCAACAGTCCCCCATGACCACTGACATCTTCCTCACGTGGGCTAACTCGCTCGAAACTAAGCCCCTACCCCTGCCCCAAACTCCTTTATTCGGGTTAATCCACCAGCTAACCAGACATCACTGGATAAAATAGCCATCCATCAGAAAGGAACGCCTTACTGAGGCCATCAACAGTCTTCCCAACAAGTCTACCACTGGCCCGGATGGATTCCCTGTTTTCATGATTAAACTATGCAGTGTATACATCATTGACCACTTGCTTGACGCATTCAATTCCGTCCTCGTAACAGGAGTTTACCCTTCTATCTAGAACACATATGTTTCTCCCGTTCCAAAAAAGTCTAACCCAAAATCGCCTAATGACTACAGACCAATTCCCGTAGGATGCACTTTCCTCAAAATCTTGGAAAAAGCCATACTCCCTGCTCTCACCCATCACATGTTCGGCCACAAAGCTCCATACCTCTATAGTGTACTACCTGGACGATCCACGATCACCAACCTCTTGGACACACTGTTCAGAATTGAAAGTACCTTAAGCAACAAAAAGCAACTGGATATTGTGTTCCTCGACATTAAGGCGGCCTTTGACAATCTGTCCACCCATGCATTATGTACCATACTGTACAACTACTTCAAAATCTCTGGCAACATCTTAGTTCTCCTTAGGAAACTCCTTCAGTCCAGGACCCTATGGATCAGAAATCAAAATCATAATCATCACATTCTCTGCTCCAGAGGGCTCCCCCAAGGGGGCGTTCTCTCTGCCGCCCTCTTCGCCGCATCTTTAGAACCCTTCCTATCAAACCGTACTAATTTTAGCACCCACGCAGTTGATATTAAGTTCTTCATCATCACAAAATGCCCCCAGTCTCTCCAGTCTATTACTGTGTGCTCCAACCGACAGCTACATCAACTGGAAAACTACCTTCATGCGATTGGACTATCCATTAATAAAGAGAAAACTGCACAACTCTCTATCACCAAGAAGAAAAATACCAACGATGTGAATATCATTATAGCGAACTGTCCAGTTAAAAAAAGTCACACAACATAAGGATTTGGGTGTCACCTGGGACAAAGACCTCACCTTCTTGCCTCACTTTAATGCCACTCGAACGAAAACATATTCGGCTTTATGGGCAGTAAAACAAGTGATCTCCAACTTCCATAACCCGGACCTTATCATCAAATACATAATTCGTTGCATTTTCCCAATTCCATTATATGCCTCGACTATATGGTCCTCAGCACCCTCATCATACCAAGCCAGGTTCCTCTCCTTGGAATTCTGGATCTTGAAATGGCTAAATAGGGTTGCCGGGCTAACACCTACAATCTCAAAATCTGTTCTGGTTACCAATCTTAATACGCTTCCTTGGAGGTATCTCATCATCTCTAGGAACCTTCTTACCCTCTCTCAGCTTCTATCCGGAAAACTGAAGTCACCCGATATTTGGGACATCATCGCCAGACCGTCCGACAGGAGAAGATGCCAGTCCAACACCTCCCCATACAGATCAAAGCTGCGTAGCATGTTCTCCCTGGACAACATGTTTCCACACAACTCCTTCCAGATATTTAATAGATTAACCATAGACGTTGAGAAACTTTGCAAGGACAGAACATACAGAACTTCCATTCTTGCAGACATGTATTCCTTAGTCAAGCTCTAGGTGGACTCTCTGTGATGCCGCACTATCCACGCTCCGATGTATCCGTATGCACTTTTATTTGTTGTAACTTTATGTTTTTGTATTTGTTGTAACTTTGTGTTTTTGTATTTGTTGTAACTTTGTGTTTTTGTATCTTCACCAGTGGCTGTTTAAGGCGTATATTGTATCTGGCTCTGTATACAATGCATTTGTCTGTATTTTATGTTTTATCTCTGTATGTAACTGATGTCCTCTAGCTGCATAGCTGTAAAGGGACATTTCTTCGGAAATAAATTGATATTAATAATAATATAAGTCAGGTAGGAAGAAGGGTATTAAACTAAAATCCTGCCCATGGTGGACAAACGAACTAATTGTCTTACGACGGGCTGTATATCGAGCTAGGAGACAGTACCAGCGGCATAGGAATTGGGCTCCTTCTGAGGTAGCTGGATTGCATGACAGTTATAATATCTCTTAAAAACAATTACAAGAGAACCATGGCAACTCGGAAGAGAGAAACCTGGCGATTGTTTGTAAAAGAATCGGGGAGAAATGATCCTTGGGGGTTGCTATATAAGTTGTGAAGAGATAAACTGAGAAGTTTGGAGGTGTTTAATACAATTCAAGAGGATTTTACTGAGACTATTGGCTGGGAGGATTCAGTAGATGCAATATTGACTAGGCTGTTGTTCTCAGATGACGATCCCATTTTGGACTCACAGTGCCAATCCGAAATGCGCAGAAAAAATCAGTCTTATGTAGCTAGAGACAATACCATGGCGTTTACAACAGATGAACTGGCAGGGGTGTTAAAGAACATTCATTTTGCAAAATGTCTAGGAATAGATTTGATTGAGAATGCATTCATAGTGAGGTTTTTCAAGTTGATACCTATCATGTTACTTCTGTTATATAATAAGTATTTAGAGGGAGGACTGTTCCCATTGAAATGGAAGATTGCTTTATTGAGGGTAATTAGGAAGCCTGGGAAACCTTTAATTGAGCCTAAGTCGTACCGTCCAATTGCTTTGTTGGCTAATCTGGGGAAAGTGTTAGAGAGGTTAATGGCAATACGTTTACAAGAATTGTTAGAACGCCATGACATGATTACACTTAATCAGATTGGTTTTACACCAGGAAAATCGTGCGAGGATGCTCTTTTGGATTTTCAAACTCTGATTCAAAATATGCACTTGCTATATATATATAGACTTTGAAGGTGCGTTCGATTCAGTATGGTGGAAGGCAGCTCTTTCTCAACTGTGTCGTGCTGAGTGTTCTAAGCAGTTATACAGTCTGTTCAGGAGTTATTTTTCTGAGAGATATGTGACTGTAAGGTCTCAACATTTTCACCTTCAAAGACAGATTACGCGAGGTTGCCCTCAGGACTCTGTATTAGGTCCTTCCATTTGGAATCTGGTACTACAGAACTGGCTGGTTCGACCCCAAGTAAATTGTCACGTGATAGCTTTTGCTGATGACGTCACGTTAATTGTGGTAGGTAGATTATTATTTTTATTATTATTATATATATTTTTTATTATTATTATTATTATCATCAGTTTATTTCTCTTAGGAGAACACCCGGTTACAGCCACTGGCTAGAGGGTGATCATGCATATACAACTATGTTACAAAATATACACCAATGTTACAATTATAAAATACATGAAATACATAATATCTGATTTACAAGTACACTTTATCTGGAATATTTGAGTTATTAATTACTCGCAAAGGCTTTTACTACTGTAAACTGGTAAGAACATACCGTGACAATTGAAACATACCTTCTGCTTAAACACAAGTGTGAGTTTCACCATATTTACATAAACACAAATATTTACAGCCAAAACAACGAACAGCATATGAAACAACACGAATGACCGCGATACAGCAAAATAAAAATTTGAAAGTTCAATTTTCCAGCAGTCGTCTTCTTCTGTGGGGATTACTGTTGGGTGGGGTGGGCAGAACAATTCTGACACCTATTTCTTCATGAGGTCGGGTTTCCTAAAGCCCAGTGGCTCGTGCCTGGCCGAACAAGGTGCTGAAACTGTATCCTTACATCTGTATTTGCAAGTAAGAGTTTCTGAGAACTTCCTTTCTGTAGGATTTGCAATTGCAGAGCTTTTCAGGATTGATGTTGAGGTTGTTAAATAGCTGGATGGTGTTTGCTGGAAAGAATCTGCCGAGGCTATCCAACTGCGTAAATGCCGCTTTCAGTTGTGATTCCTTATCTGCAACTCGTCTTGGTTTTTCGCCGGGTATAGATCACGACAGAATTTGGAGCAAAATGCAAACCGTGTAATAAATGATATTAATCCCTGGACACAAGGATTTAAGCTTACCATTAGCCCCCAAAAGACCAAAATGATGCTTTTTAAAACAAAACTTGATTTGGGACGACCGCCGCAAATAAAATTAAATGGGAAACAGTTGACTATGGTTTCTGAAACTAAATACTTGGGGCTCATTATTGATCACAAGTTGTCTCATTATGGGCATAACAGAGGACGCCATTGACTCACTCAATATGAGCACTTGGCTCGACCATATAACTAGGTTCGCTGCTCAGTCAGAATCCACTACGCTAATAGAATTCCCAACCAATCCGATTTCGACAGACCCCTTAAATTCAGTTCACCTCACCAAATACCAGCTGATCGACGCAATGAATAGCTTATCACTTTCAGCCGCATCAGGTGCCAACGGAATTCCTCAGTTTATGCTGAAATGCCTCAGTACATTTGTTGTTGATCCTATCCTGTCGTTATTTAACAAGATCCTTAATCAATTTTTTTTCCTCTTATGTGGCATGTCTATCTAGTAAGATCGCTGCCAAAAACACGCTCTGCTTCTCAGTCCAGTCATTTCCGTCCAATTTCCTCTGCATCTTGCCTATTAAAGCTCTTTGAGAAATCTCTTCTAAGAACATTAACCATCCAAATTATGCCACAACAGCTACCGCAGATTCACTATGCTACCCGGTCAAGATCCACCGCTACAAATCTAGTCACCACCACCACCACCAAGATCCTCGAGGCATTTCAGCATCGTTCGGAAATCACCGTTACTTATATCGACGTCCAGGCAGCATTTGATTCCGTATCCGTTCACGCATTGGAAATGCTACTACGTGAGTATTACCTCATTGGTGCAGACATGCTCTGGTTTATTCAGACAATGCTTGAGAACAGGACCATTATTGTTCGCGATGGCAATCTGCGCTACACCAGAACTATTACAGCTGGAGTCCCACAAGGCGGGGTCCCCTCTGGAATTTTGTCCTCAGCTGTTCTTCTGCCTTTCGTGACGGGCCGAACTGACATCTTCACCTTTGCCGATGACATAAAATTGTTTACTCCCATCAGCCCTGGAGACACTGCTGAATACATCAATACATTAATCCTTCAGAAAATCCGGAACCTTGGGGCCTTCCTCTCCGGTTTCGGACTTCACATCAATCCTGAGAAGTCAAAACAGTTGACTTTCTCTCGCAAACGGAACCCAACAATAGTACAACCCATTTTAAGAGGAAGCCCGATTTCTGCCGTCCAACAACATACAGATCTGGGCGTTATTTTTGATCAAAAGCTCTCCTTTCTAGCGCACATAGACCACTTGCAAATAAAGTTCTGTCGACTCCGGTGAATGATTAAACAACAACTAATGCACGTCCGTGACCAGGCTGTTGAGTGCAGATTTAAGACATGTGTTTATTCGGTCATACTCTATGGCGCCGAAGTCTGGACTTCAACTGCTACGACCCATCTTAGACGAATTTTTGCTGGGGAACTCTGGCTACTGAAATGGGCCATATGGAAATTTCGGCTTCCCCCTACACCAAGGACCACCCAGATGCTCTCAACATGAGGCGTCTTCCTGCCATCATTCACGAACATGAGAAGACTCGTCTTTGCCATCAAAATGATGGTCGGCATTATTTCAGTACCAGATTTCTGGGCTAACTGCGGATGGAGGATCCCGGTCCCAAACCTTAGGGCTACAGGCTATTCCAAACCGGTTAAAGCTAACTGATCTGTTCCTACCCGTGCAAATGCTGCAAGACATACAGTCCTTGGACGGCGACATCTACAAATTCGCAGTCGACAAGGAATATAGGCAGAAAGTACTCGTTCGACTTCCTTCCCAGGACCACGTCAGAGGACATTACAACCTGCTCCCCGAGACCTATTCATCACTGCCTTGAATCCATTGTCCCAGTGTTCAAACCTTTCAGGAGTCATAATGCTTTTTTTTTTGTGTGTGTGTGTGTTTATTATGTTATGCGATTTATTTTATGTAAACCCCTGGCTTGTAGTCGCGAAGGGAGTTGTATACAGCAATGTGCTTTCTGTATATAATAAAGAGTTCTTCTTCTTCACATCTACATAGCAAGATGAGGAAATTTGCCGGTTATGTTATAAGAGTATCAAGATCAGATTGGGTTGTGTCCAATAAAACTTTATTTCTCTATTGTAAGGTGGTGTTTCTGCCTATGGTTACGTATGCAGAGTGAGTTTGGTCTCACAGAGTGGCTCTTGTTAGATTTCAGGCTAAATTGAACTCACTGCAAAGAACTATGCTTCTCAGTATATTAAGAATATGCAGAACTGTAGCTACGACTGCACTTCAAGTGATGGCTGGGGCAGTTCCCTTGGATTTGTTCGTGGCTTATCGAGGGCTGTGCTAATGCATTAAGAAGAAAATATCTACTAGACTTGTTGGCATAGAAGTTGATATAAATTCTGACATTAAGAGGGAGAAGAGAAGATGTTTAAATGAGATTGTTAACTCGTGGCAAACAAGATTGGACACTGTATCTTCTGGTCGAGTGACAAAGAAATTTATTCCTGATGTTACCTTTTTAAGTGAGAGTACAGTTCGAAGCTGGTTTACACCAAGTTTACAAACATCATTTTTAGTAACAGGTCACGGCTCGATGAAAGCGAAATTATTTCAGTTGGGACTTTCGGATACAGATCTCTGTTTTTGTGGTGAGGTTGAAAGTTGGCACCATATATTATATGTGTGTACAATTTATGATAATGTCAGGGAAATAATCAGGGAAATCATTGCTGAAAATGAGTTAGGTCAGGAAGAGATGTTCTTATTTAATTGGAGTGTATTTCAATTATTCCAGGATTTTGCAAAGGGAGCCTTAGAATTGAGGAAACGCCTGTTAAACAGTTGAACCAAAATAGTGTGTTGGAAGTGTGTCCAGAATGCTCAACAGACAAATGATGATGAGGGTGAATTTTTTTTTAACTGATATATATTTTATTGTTTATGTGTGTATATATACTGTATATAATTTTATTTTTTTTAACTCTGAATTGGGCCCCCAGAGGTTTTTTTTTTGTCTCATAACCTGAGACCTTATGCATCCCATCTACTGGAACTGACCCACCTTCCCGTGGTGTGGACGAGCATCTAGAAGCAGCCTTCCTGTAATAGCTGCTTCTGGGTAGCCAAAAGGCCAACATAATACAACAACACAACATGCATTAATTTATAATTTTTTATTATTAAAATCAGTTTATTTCATAAGAAACCTTGGGTCACCCCGGGACGGCTCTGTGCCAGAAGGGTGTGAATATTTACAGACTAAGGTGCGAGGAACACATGCACAATAAACAAGAGTACATGCGTGCTCGACCCGAGACTTTTACAAGATTAAATATACAATAATGTACAGTAACATACAAAACATATGATTGCATGGAGACAAAAAGTCTTTGTCATATACAAATAGGCAAGTTAAAAAAAAAAAAAAAAAAGTCTGTCCAGGAGCAGGTGAGTATTATAATTTCATAATCTGGTAGCAGTTCTTGAGGATTTCCTTCCTGTAGGGCTTGTCTTCACAGAACCTATCAGGGTGGATCCTAAATTTATTGAAGATCCAAAGACAATTGTCTGGAAACATGTTCCTCAGGGAATCTGTAAGATATAAAATCTTACAAGAAAATATTTTATACACAGGAGAGATTAATTAAAAATAAAGCTCCTGGTATAACAATATGGGGCGGCGAAACCTTATCAGTCACTAATATTATTTAAGATAATGGGTCACTCGCTACGGATTAAATTAGACAAGGTTACAAGAAGAGAGGGGTAATCATGAGAAAAGATGATTACATGATTACATGGTTAATCATGAGAATCATGTAATTACATTACATGATTCTCATGATTACATGGACAAAAACACATGTCCATGTAATCATGAGAAAAGACTAGTAGCAGATGGGTTACACTTCAGCTCCGAGCACACGGGAATAAACCGAAACAACGGGAACAGGTAGCAGCGGCAGATGGTGAGTAAGTGTGCAAAATTGGTGGATCTGAAAGAACAATAGTCGGAAGACCGAGTTTGTCGGAACATTCCTTTGATCGGTAACACCTGGAGATGAGATGGGAAGTGGTTACTTGACAAATGCTCGGATTAGAATTAAAACTGGCGTGTGGCTGTCGGTGATAGCAAGTTTTGGGATATTGTGGAGTAAAGGTGCTAAGAATAACCAAATGGTTGCGGAAATGGCCGTGGACTTCAAAGAGACGGACTGCCTGGGAAATTTACAAATTTATTAAAATGAGAGGTTGGATCGAGCACGAAAGGGATAGCTTGGGAAAGGATAACATAGGCGAATAGGGCAGTGAAAAAGGGTTGATAAAATTAGAAGATTGGTTAAGACCCGGAACTAAGACGGGCCTGACATATGTAGGCGGTACGGGATTGAGTTTAACAAAAAGAGAGAACCGGAGTGAGAGAAGCGCCCTGTGAAATTTTCTTCTTGTGAATGAATTTTTAAGAAAAGGTGGAGCGGAGAAGTGGGAGAGAGAGAAAAGTAACGGAGAAAGTAAAGGAATGGAATGATAGAAATCAGCGAAGACAAAAGTGCCTGGAAAAGGAGGAAGCCCCTTTTGATGAAGGCATCGAGTTCGATGTCCCAGACGGTATGAAGCAGCCCCTGTATCGAAACTAACAGGCGGTGAAGGCAAAGTGCCAGCCTAGAGCGGACGGAGCAAACCAGAAGGAAAGATAGCAGTCCCCATAACGACGGAGTAGGACCCTACGTCAAAGAGCCAGCCTAGACCAGATGGAACAGTGAGTTTCAGCAGAGTAGCAGAACTGTGACCCGCACGAAAATCCTCTGGAAGTCCTAAGATGAATGCCCTTGTCAAACGATGAGGACCGTCCCAAACAAGGAGCGGAAGGCCCCAAGACAGAGAAGTTCGGTTTGTAAAAATTAAGTAAGTGACTAGTTATAAGGTATTCTCACTTACCTATAAAGGACTGTAGGAACCCTAATATCATATTAGTAGAAGTTTAGAAAGATACTAAGGGAAGGATGTACAAAAAAGATAAATATAGGGATAAGTCAGATGATAGTTATGGGTTTTGATTAATGTATAATTAGACATATGTAGAAAGGTAAAGGAGAGAAATTGGATATTTGTTATTAGTTATTGTCTAACTTATATGTATGATGAATTTTGGAAGGGAAGGGAAGAGAAATACAGAGAAAGAAATAGCCTTCTGAATGAAGCTAACCCTTGGAACAAGCATTAGTCCAGAAATTGAGGTCAAATGTACTATCTGTCTTGATTACAGAAAGTTTGTGATATAATATTCCCCAGACAGAAAGGGGCTTTAATTAAATCAGAAGTTAAGAGTGAAATTCCTATATCAAATTATAAGGTAAGAATTTGATTTTCATAGGAGAAAGGGTGTGAACTGGTCCTCTTAAGTATTTATTGTTCATGTGTGAAGAAAGAAGAAACTATAACAGTTTTCTGTAAGGATATTGATTATGTTGTGTAGAAAGAAATAACCCTTCTAGTGTAAACCCAATGTACTAAATTGCTTATATATCTGATGCTACATAGGCAACTTTGGATAATATAAGTATGTGCTTGAGTTTTGATCACTTTATCATGTTGTATACATGTGTATATATGTAAATAAACTATGATATGTTATATATTAATGTATGTTTTTGTCATTCTTGAACACTCAGCCTTTCCGAAGAGAATTATACGTAATTGAGAAGTTCCCTTGAATCTGGAATCCTCCTGTGAATCCAAAGTCAGATGTGTAAGTGGGGGTATAAAGAAAGGGGTCTATATATTTATTAGGGAACAAAACAAAAATAGAATATTTAATATTAATATTAAATAAAATCACAAAAAAAGAGGTAAAGGCCTTCCTTCCCCCCCCCCCCACAAATCAATGCTTGACAGCATAAAATGCAAAGGGAGACAGGAGTCGGGGTGCTCCCCTCTTGCCGTCCTAGGACAGAGATTAATGTGAATACCAATGGAGCATCAATTCGCCTCGTTATAAGCCGTGCGAGCGTGAGGACATTTTTTGTCATGATGATATGTCTCCAGGGAGTGGTGCCCACATTTGCTTGTAGGACAGATCTGGAGATAGTTAGGGGGGGGGGCCTACCACCCTGTTCATCCATCTAAGCAACCAGTACTCTAAACTGAGATACTGTACTTCTGAAGGTACGAGGCAGGGGCAGATGACCAAATTTCTGAAGCATAGAGAGGAATCGGCGTAATACACCTCAGGATGTGCCGAACAAGCAGCGCTGGCTGATGCACACAAACGAGTTCTTGACTCACTGCCCAAAGAGCAGCGTACGTCTTCTGCCTCATCCTGGCAAAGTGAGGCTGAAAAGTGAGTCCAACGTCCCAGGTGAGGCAAAGATCAGTATGAGAGGTCACCTTTTGCACCGGTTCCCCACTAACAAAGATTTGGATATCATTTGTGACTTTCTTCTTGGTTATCGTCAGTTGCCCTGATTTGGAAGGGCTCAGATGCAGCCCAATTGTGGCAAGATAACTTTCCAAGCTCAATATCTGTCTAGAAGCTTGTTGGTTGATATCTTGAATCTGATGATTATGATCTGAGCTCACGTAGAACTTCAGATCGTCGGCATAAGAGACAAAGTTCGGATTCTGAGCAAGGAAAGGCTCCAAAACTGCTGCAAACAGGATAGCTGACAGTACGCTTCCTTGTGGGATGCCTCTTGAGACGTCAATAGTTACTTGAAAGTCATTGTGGGTCACAGATAGATGTCTAGGGAGTAAAAGAGACTTCAAAATTTGAAGTAAGGTATCCGCCAGGCCGAAGTAATGTTTCAGATTGGTAAAAAGAGCTGGGAGGTGTATTCTGTCATAAGCCGATTTTATGTCGAGGAATATGATATCAATCTGTGATTTGTCGTTAAGGGTGCGCTGAGTTCTGAAGAGGGTATCACGAAGATTGGTAGTTGTCGATCTCCTTTGTAGAACAGTATGCAGGTTCTCGGGCCTGTGTGCAAAGCAATGCTGGGAAATTGTTGGCTGGATTACTTTTTCAAAAATTTTGAGTAAAGAACAACTGATGGAGATTGGTCGCAGGTCTTTAGGAGATTACCTACACGAACACTGCATTACAACCTCTCCTACCATCCGCGTAATGTTTCAGAATATCAGGTCCTTAAGAAATAAACTTAATACACTGGAAGAGATTCTACTCTCAAACTCACTAGACATATTGTGCCTCGCCGAAACGTGGTTAGAGGCGAACCAGACAGATATCAGCTGCTCCATTCCTGCAGGCTTTCATGTACTGGCTGCCTCTCGCGATAACCGCAGAGGGGGTGGAGTTGCTATAATTTTCAATACGACAAAGTTCTCCATCGTACACTCTGTCTCAAGTATCTCTCAAGACGTGGAAGCCTTAATGATAACTCTGGAACATCAAGGTACCACTATAAACGTCGCATCCCTGTACCTTCCTCCAACGCCAACTATGATGGCCATTGACGCAGCCACTAACTGGTTAATAAATAATCTCCACCCAGCAGCCACTCACATCGTATGTGGGGACTTCAATCTTCCGCCATCTACCCAACACCTCAAAAGGTTGTCTCACAGAATCTCTCCAATCAATCCAAATATTCCAAGTTAACTACCAGCCAACGAGAGACCGAAACCTACTGGACATAGTCTATTCCTCGGCAACATGCCAACTCGAAGAAACCACAGCCGACATGTTTCAATCAGACCCCCAACCAATCATATTTACAGCTCTTCTACCCAAAAAAATTTCAATACCCCCAAAACCAAATGTGTGAAAAAGGTCACAGCCCCAAAATTTCTGATTCCAGCACTCTGCATTAAAGCCGAATCCACAATCCCATGGAACATCTTAGATGGATGTGAACTGAGCCTCGCAATCGATTTAATGACCAAATGGATCAATACCATAGCCCTTCACACCGCTACCAAGACAGTCACCATTACTCCGCGCTCCAGAGCATGGTGGACTCCCCAGCTCAACCAAAGTTTCCACTACAAACAATTACTACACGCCAAGTGGAAAGCTTCCGGCGATGTCCAAGACCGCATTTCGTTCTCCAAAGCCAGGGCCGAATTCAACAGAAACAAATCAGCTGCAATTAAAAAGCACCTCGAAAGAACCCTAAAAAGGGGAAAACCATTCTACAGAACAAAGGCTAGTTCTTCCAGCAACATCGACCCAATTGACTGGCTGAACTACGTTGCCAGATTTTCTAATCAACCTCCAGCTCTATCTAATCGGCCACTCCTCAACCGTTCTCATCTCACTGATAGTCTCGCTACGATCCGAATTTCCAAGCAACAACTGATGCAGGCCATTAATACTCTCCCTCTCACAACAACCACCGGTGACGATGGCATCCCCCAGTTCATAATCAAATGTCTAAGTGTCTTCATCATCTACTCACTCCTCAACCTATACAACAGATGCCTCGAAGTTCATTTCTTTCCACCCCAGTGGAACAGGTACTCTGTCTGGCCCCTTCCTAAGCACCAACAATCGACGCTCCCAAGCCAACATAGGCCCATCGCTTGTGCCTCTGTATTGCTAAAAATTCTGGAGAAAGCATTGCTACCGTCTGTCACCCATCAAATTCTCCGTGACAGTCCTCAGCAAATACACTATGGGATATCAGGAAGGTCAACTATAACTAACCTTGCAACAACCACTCTGCACATCTTAGATGCCTTTGAACAAAGACAGGAATTGTCAGTTATATATCTTGACATCCATTCCGCATTTGATACCATCTATATACCTCATCTCCTACGTCTCTTAGAAAACTACTTCAATTTTCGAGGCGATGTTCTCTGGTTCCTAGAATCTCTCCTATCGAAGAGGACCCTTGTTCTAAAGATCGGAACAAAGACCTTCACGCATAACATAACTGCCGGTGTACCTCAAGGGGGGGTCCTGTCTGGCATTCTCTTCTCAGCAATCATGGTGCCATTTGTGACCAATGAGTGCAATTGGACACATATGCTGACGATGTCAAGCCCCTTACTAGAATATCGCCATCCAACTCGCCAGCCGAAATCACTCAGCAAATCACTAGCAAACTGCAGGACATGGCTGACTACCTCAATACCTTCAACCTCCAAGTCAACCCCCTAAAATCGGCACAAATAACCTATTCTCTAAAGGGCAGCCCAACAACGTTGGAGCCTGTGCTTAACGGCTCCTCAGTTCCAAGTGTTCAAACACAAAGACCTGGGGGTCGTTTTCGACTCCAAACTATCTTTCAACGATCACATAAACCTCATACAGTTGAGACTGAATTCACTACGCTGGGTCGCCAAACAACAGCTGCTCCACACCACCGACCCACAACTGGTAAAAAGATACATCGTGTCAATCCTTTACCCGACAATACTGTATGCTTCAGAGATATGGGCCTCGGCCGCCGAATCCAACATCAAAAGAATATTCTCTGCCGAATTGTAAAGAATATTCTCTGCTGAATTCTGGCTTCTAAAATGGGCCAACAGCAAACTCCACCTTCCCCCAGCTCTCAGATCAACGCAGTTAGCAGAAGCTCTTCAACTACGCAGGCTCCGGTCCTACATCGCAGAAAGAAGGCTGCTGTTCACCATCAAGATGGCCACCGGTAAAATTACAGAGCCAAACTTCTGGGATCACTGCTCTTGGCGCATTCCTCCCCCTTATCTCAGGTCTTCAGCACAGCTGCTAGCAAACCGTAACCGGCTAGTACTAACCGCTACTAGTGCTTTGTTAATAATATGATGTAAATTATGTTTTTCTCTTTTGTAAATATGTTTTGTAAACCCCTGGCACCAGCATGCCGTGACGGGACTAATTGTATGTATTATATCATGCTGCAATTAAGGATTCTATTCTATTATTACACGCTGGTCTGTTTAGCAGAGTCTGTTCAACTTACAAAGAAACGAGGTGGATTTGAACGAACGTTCTAGGAGCCTCCATACCTACACACACACACACACACACACTCACACTCACACATGTCCACACGTATCTGTTCACAGCGTACATATGGCGCAGATATGGGAAACCAAACGTGGCGCCTGACCCTAATAGTATGCACCATTTTAACAAGGTGGCTGATTTAGTCGATCTGAGGCGAAGGGCATCGTGGTTTTTTTTCCGGAAGATCTGGTTTTTCGTGCAGGAAACGGAAAATCGACCTCCGAACACGCAATACACAAACAATATACACGGAGCAACGTGGCCTGAGCTACTGGTGCTCCTAAACCCCAACAACAACAACAACAGCAGTGGGAAGGAAATTTTGGTAAATTTGTGTGTGTGTGTGTGTGTGTGTGTGTGTGTGTGTGTGTGTGTGTGTGTGTGTGTGTGTGTGTGTGTGTGTGTGTGTGTGTGTGTGTTGGTTTAGCGTCAAAGCAACTACGGCTGACACGTTAGTATGTTCCGTGTGTGAATTCGGTGATCGATTCCATAATCATACCAAGCACAGAAGTCAAACCCACCGGTACATAATTGGCCATCACTTCTTCAGTTCTGTGCTTGTGGATTGAGGAAGACGATGACATTTTCCTGACCCAAGAGAACAACCCCTGATTTTCATTAGCATTACTAATGGATATTTATAATTTTCGAGTGGGCAAAGGTTTAAAGGAGATCCTTTGGTGCGCATTGAGAAAGCTGGTTTTCTATTTTCTGTATAGAACTTCAAATGTGTTGCAGTAAACATTCTTTGCAGGCTGCCTAGGTGATAAATTTTGTACCTTAAGGGACCTTAATAAGCCCCTCGTCGCTACTTTGTCCTCTGTTTGGATGGGGAATGATACTTAACCCTCGCTGGTTCGTTTGCTTTCCTCATAAATTCACGAACGCTGTCCTGTTCTCTTTTACAGAATTTCCCCAATGGTTTCTCCTCGAAGTTTGAAGATAGCTTTCTTAGAAAAGTGACGAAGTTAAGAGTGTTGTTAAGGTTAAGGGTGGCCGAATGTTGAGACAGAAGTCTAATTCGGCAACGACGATAAAGGGCATCTCGCGATGTTTGTAAATATAAGTGGACGTCTAGCTGTGCGTGTTATTTTGTTATTTGGTTTTTAGGAGCATTACCAACTACGGCCATATTGCTCCGGGGATATGCGGTGGTCATTCCCTGACCTTTCCGCATGCTCTGTATTTGGTGGTGACGGGCTCGAACCCCGGTCTAATCAAGAAGCTTGTGCTATGCACTGCTGCTCCTTCCCACCTGGCTACAGAGGCTCCGCTGTGCGTGTACCATGTTGTGTTGTGCGCTGAGTTCCAGCTTTCTAATCAACGACGCTGAAAGAGTTTTTTGCTGCGGTGAATTAAGTCTACCAGCCCCTCTAATCTGAGGTGTCTGTGCAATCCTTCGTTGACGATAGCACCTTCGAGGATGATGTCTCATCTGTTCTTCCTCATTTTTTTGGCGAATGTTGTCTTGGACAGGTTCGAAGTAAGATGATCGTTAAGGTTGGCGTTGGTCAACGAGAGAGGCTCAATTACTCCGAGGATTTCCTAATAAATATCTTCCTTCCCCCTTAGGTATGTTAGTGACGTACGCCTCTAGACCCAGACGTGACCCAACGATCCCCTTTAATGTTGAATGGCTCCGCTTGACCTCTCCTTTCATATAAGAATCTTTTGCCGTTTTATTATGAGTTTATTCAACGAACAAAAATGTAGAGAAATTATCCAGGAGGGTGGCTCATACAGCATCCAACGAAGCTTATTAGATAGTGAGAGATACCTAGACAGTAATACAGATTAAAATATCAGAAAATACAAAAAAAAATAAATAAAGAGGAAAAATGAATTGAGTGCCATTCTGTTGAACGGAATATCGTCAGTCAGTTAAGACTCTTTTGAAGACACTATAAAGCTTTCGTTGAACATTTTTATGAGTTCATGGGCGCTTGAAGTCTTTCGTTATGAATATTCTTCTTTCTTGAATTATATATTCTTAGTTATATTAGTTTAGTATATAAGGTACGTTCGTGTCAGACGGCACCTGGGATTTCTCCCATCTCCGCGTGTGTTTCGCTGTATCGAGGACAGTACACTGTCAAGCCAGAGACTTGAAAGTGTGTGGGTCGTGTCTGTGCAGTGTGATATGTTGTGCCCGTTGTTTATCCGGCTTATTGGCCGCCAGGCCCCTAGTGGGGCCCGACGTTGCCCATACCCTGCCACGTGGAGGCTAGCCGGGTGTATCCAGTATCACAACAATTTGCTCTGGCAGGTCCTGCCACCTAGTTTCCTGGGATTTCAGTGGCTAGGGCCTATTAAAAAAAAAAAAAAAAAAAAAAAGTTTATGCATTTGACATTAATGCTTAATGGGATTGCTGTTAGAAAATCGCTGGTTAGGGTTGAACACTAAAGAGATGTGCTAAAGGCCAAATAGGTCGGGCAAAATTTTGATGTTATTAAATTTAGACATGTAACGCTAGATAAAAGCTGATAGTGTTAGATATCTTAGAGATTTGCACAAAACCGGTAGAATTTAGACGTTGGTTATAATTTGGCGGCATTGTTAAGGGCTGTACTCGGTCGATTTAGTGAGAGAGGGGGGGAGACTGAAGACTGGGGAGGAAACAGATAAAAGAATAGGGACGGATAGAGTAGGCATCCCCAAAGAGGTCAGTGGAGACGAGCCCCACCAGGCGAAATATGGGGGGTAGGCAGGGAGGAGAGGAGACAGAGATCCGTCTCCTCCACTCCCTGCCTGGGGATGGGGTTTTAAAGGGAACCAGGTTAGAGTACCCAGTTCGGATCGCCAATGGCGTGTTGGCAGCAAAGCCGCAGAATGTCTTCGTCGGTGTCATGTCCAAGGAGTGTCGAATCCGGTATGAAGGTCCAGCTGCCCATTCCGCTCTGGCGGTGGGATATGTTAGCTGGCAGTGGGGAACCTACCAGGTGAGGGGGGGGGGGAGGGAGACACACACATTTACTTCATTCGTAATGTGCATTCTCACTCTACTTGCATTCTTTTTTTTTTTTTTATTTATTTTTTTTTTTTTATTTATTATTTTTCTTTTTATACTTTTTTCTTATTTTATAATTTTTTTATATATATATTTTTTATTTATTTATTTTATTTATTTATTTTTTTTTAATTTCACTCAACTCATTCATCTTTTTCTCACACACCAGGAGGGGATGCAATGATGGGTAGCGTAAATTTAAATACTAATTAAAACCAGGGTTAGTGTGTACTTAACTTAGCATTTGTGGTTTGTGTTCTTTTCTCTCACGCTTGCACTTTTATTCATTCTTCTAGCTCTCATCTCATTTATTCGACTCTTTCTTTCTGCACTGCACTCTCTGGGCACCGCAAGTGGTGCAGGCCTAGCTGCAAGGTTTTTTTTTTTTTTTTTTTTTTTTTTTGCAGGCCAGGGGAGAATGCAGTGATAGTGTTTATGTGGTTTGTAAATGTTTGTTGGTACAGTATATATAAAGTAATGTAAGTTATTTTTAACTTTGTATTCTTTCGGCCAATTACATTTGCTCTTCTGCTCATTCCCATTCACTTTCTCTGCATGCATTCCCATCCCCCTCCCCTACATCGGTTTGGGGCCCCAGGTTCCTACACATGGCATGGTAGTCATGGGGAGTTTTGTTATGTCAGGTTTCTGTCAGGGTGCAGAATACTGCTATCCTAACAGTTTTTAAGTCATCATCTGGGCGTCGTGGGAAACTTGGGCAATTTTACTATTGATTATTGTTTAATTGCTGGGGGGCTGAATTGCCATTCTTTGCATTGCTCTGCGCATTTCGAAAACTTTCTGTGTGAAAGATGTAAAAGCTTTATGATTTTGCTCTTCTATGATGAACAGATGTTCTTCTCCCCTGGGAAGGGGACCAATCTGTGCTATTAGCTCTGTTCTGGGGATGTCATATATTATACATTCATAGAGAATGTGTGCCCAGTCTTCACTTTCGCCACAGGTGCAGTTTGGGTCATCGGTCAGGCCTAAGGAGGTTAGTTTTGCCTTTAGGGAGCCGTGCCCTGTCAATATAAATGTTGTAAAAAGTCCAGGGGCATACCACTTAGGTGGCTTTGGGCTAACCATTGACACCAGTGGCAGAAACCGTTTGGTGACCAGACCTCTGGTTTCCTGCTCCCACTTTGTTTGCTCGTGGAGCTTTGTGGCTATTCTTTTTCTTTCATCATTGAAGGTATTGGTTGTATCAAGGGCTATCCCCAGAAATTCTGTGGGTATGCCCTTTTTAAATCTATAATATAAGCCTCTTTTGGCTACTTCCAGGTAAAGTGGGAGAGTTTCGGCCAGCAACTGTAGTGCAGGTGTGCTTACTGTGTGACATGCTCTGGTAATAGTGAGTAGTATTGTCCTTTGTATCGATTCTAATTTATTCCTATTTCTTACTATGGCCGAGCGGATGAACCACACACCGGCTCCATAGGTGTTAGTTTAGTATACAGATCCGCTGTAGGTTTTGTCACGAACCTGTTTCGGTCGATTTTGAAGTCCCTAAAGAGCTCCACGGTATTAGCAGGAACAGCCGTCTTAATCCCTCCGTGTTATGGAGGGCGCCACGAAGGCTATGAGGGTTATCGAGCCTGGCGCTAGGGCGAGGCCTGACCACAAAGTTTTCATTTTGAAGAGCATCCAAACTCCCAGTAAGAAGATGTGCCAGAGTGGAGATGTTACGTACGGTGACCATCTGAATCCACGGAGCTGTGTTCAAGTTTGCATACAGTATGGATTTTGAAATTCTGAAGGGCTTCCTGGCAATCCTATTCAACCACCTGAACAACCAGTATTCCAGGCTGAGAAATTTCCTGATATAAGTATTGGGAGCAGAGGACCAAATTGTCGAACCATATAAGGATAGAGGGACGATGTGAATCACCATACATTCACTATGCCTTGAAACGCAGGTCCACCATTACCAACCTACTGCAAACCACCAACACCATCCTGGGGGCATTACAAGATAGGGCTGAGATGGCAATTGTGTATCTGGATATCCAGTCTGCATTCGACAGCATAGACATCCAGCCCCTCCTGCAACTTTGTGAAGATGGATACCAAATAAAAGGCAATATACTGGAATTCTTGAAGTCGCTACTTACAACCAGGGTCCTTCACCTGACTGTGAATAAAAAATCTTTCACAAGGAAAGTTAGTGTAGGTGTACCCCAGGGCGGAGTTCTCTCAGGGCTCCTCTTTACGGCTGCCATCCACCCATTCCTGTGTCAGCAAACAGAATTTATCAGTTATGCAGACGACTTGAAGCTCCTCCATCGGATCAACGGGACCGCCCGACCTGATTCTGTTTCTGAAACCATTATCAACAGCCTTAAGAATCTCATTACATACTTGGCACAGTTCTCTCTTAAAATAAATCCAAAAAAATCTGCACAAATGGTATTTTCCCTCAAATCAAACCCAACGCAACTAAACCTGGAAATCCACGAAACCCCCATCACCCCAGTCATCAAGCACAAAGATCTCGGCATTATATTCGACCCTAAACTCAGTTTCAAACACCACGTTGCAGACATTCACAACAAGGTCTGCAGAGCAAGATGGCTTGCTAAACAACACCTCCTTCATGTCACAGAGCCTGAGTACACGCTCCAATACATATACCGGTTTCTGCAGCCAGTCATCACCTACGGGTCAGAAATCTGGGCGTCGGCCACGAAAACCACTCTAAAAAACCATTGCATCTGATGAGTACTGGCTTCTTCGGTGGGTCCTCTTCAAGCATAAACTGCCACCACTCATACATACTTCAGATATCATCCAACTTCTTAACTATAGAAAAGTCTTCAAACGGATATTTGACCCCCGCTTGCTTGTGTCAATTAAAATGATAGCGGGTGAAGTCAATACGCCAAATTTTTGGCAGATGTGCAATTGGAGGATCCCCCCAAAACCCTTAAGAGCCCTCCCCTCTCTGCAGTCTGTGGCGTGGAGGCTGAGAATAGGGGATAGATTCCTGCCCATGGAGATGCTCCACAACGTCCAGGAGATAGATGTGGACTACAAAAAGTTCATAAAGGACAAATCGTACAGAAGACGCATCATCAGGGACCAGCTTTCGTCTTCAACCAAGTGACTGTCATCGTCTTTTCATGTGTATTCATTTCCCATGTTAATATCAATTTTAAATGTAAAATATGTAATTATACGTTTTATGTCCTATATATGTTTTATGTAATTTTACCTGTATTAGTTATTTAATGTGAAACCCCTAGCATTGTCGCTGTTGTGGGTAGTATTGCATCAGGCAATCATGTATCCAATCACTGCCTGCAATAAAAGATATTTATACATCTTTGGATGTATTGGGCCACTAGTTGCTGGTTTCGTATCCCGGTTACAGCCCATATGGCAGCGAGAGTTTTTGATCTGGTGTTCTGAAAATGCGTTTGGAAGGCTCTCGTCCCACGTCGCTCCTACGTTGGTGTCTTAAAGTGCGCTCCACACGCGTCATCTTAGCATTCCCCGTACTGGACTCGGGGGCACTCTCAGTGCCATGTGCTGGACAAGCTTCGTTCCCATTGGGGCGATTAACCTTGGACGACGTCGTGCGTAATGAACCGCTGTTCTCGAGAAGTTAGTTCGCGCTCAGCTGTATTATACGTCTCAGCTCGTACCGGGAAGGAAGACGGCCATTAATGACGCTAATTAGAAGCGTTAATTATCAATTAGTCGCAGTAAGTCGATTTTGATCATGTGCGGATGGATGGAGCACTTTTCAAGAAGCGGCGAAGTCGTTACCGGAGACCACTTAGCGCTTCGTCGCCATGGAAACGGCATTGCAACCACCTTTCTCTCCTTCCCTCCCTCCCTCCCTCCCTCTTCGCACCATCCTTCTCTTCCGGTTGTTTTTAACATTCGCTCGACGGGATTAAAATATGCAGCTTGGGGACGGGGGGGGAAGGGAGATCATTGCAGTCCCGAAATCTAAATGTCTGTTCACGAGCACTAATGAACGGGGTTCGTTGTGAACTCTGTCGCCCTCCCCCCCAACCAGCACCGGCCTACAGTGGCGCACACACAGAGTACGTTCCGGAGTTTTGTAATGGTTGCGAGTGCCAACACTTGGCGCGAGCAGCGAGAATCGGCGACATATCCAGTCATTGAGTCTCCACCTCCAAACATGCCGCATCGCCAACAATCGTCTGGAGCGGATTACAAAGCGGCGGTGTCACGTGCTGCTTGTTCAACACGCGATACATCACCGAGACGAGCGGGTCATCTTGTTCCCGCTGTCACGTTGCCGCTTTTTCGGCTGCAGGCGCGGATTCTCCGCCACGGGATGCGGACGACGAACCACTCCAACAATGGAAATTGATGGCCTCCCCTCGTAATTAATATCGGACGTTTTTTCCACTTCGGAGCTGATAAGTTTGCTGTTGGCGAAACAATGGAGACTCGTGCTCCGCTAATGGCACGTTCATTAATCTGCTGGAAATGCCGAAGAAACACGAGGGGGCATTTGTCAGGTGGGGGGAACGAAGTAGGCAGGGCGGAGAAAGCTCGGTTCCGAAATAATTAATGATCGCTTGTCACAACATAAACTGCGAAGTCGGTCGCTGTAGGCAGAATTCTACTCCTTCCTCGCCCTTCCCCCTACTCACGGAGCAGTTCCGGATGCCTCAACTACCCCGTTGCGGATCCAGCACTGCCCGGTCCCATCCGACTTGAGAAGATCCGGTTTAAACCGGCCACGAGCTTCTCGTAGAAAGAAGAGATTCGGGCTTCCGTTCGGTGCCCAAAGATGGCGCATCAGATAAGTTGACGTCACGAATCGGAGGAGCGTTTGGAGATATTTCTGGATAACCCGCCAGGATGTACTCACGATGACCGGTTCACCCGGAAAACAAGTTCATTTATTAGCGTTTCTTCGGCGTTGTTTGACCCTTCAATCTTTCACGCCTCCGACCGGTTTAACCCTTTCCCCTCTTCTTCGTCAACAGCTTCTAATCCTGACACTGTTGCGCCAGCCAATCACAAAAATGTTTTTAACGATGCAGTCAAAGAGGCGATTGCTAACCCTAAGCGGAGCGAGAATAATAAAGCGGATAAGAAAAGTATAATGAAGAAAGAAAGAAGAGTAAGGGAAATACAGATCGATAGAATATCAGAAATAAAATAAATAATCACAAAAGCAGCAATTTTGTTCGCAATCCCGATGAGAGGCAGGCCGGTTTGCAAGTTGTGGCAAAACATCCTTTTATTTTGTCATTTTTGTAATTATTTATCTCATATTATACTTTTTTTTTACCTTCTATCCCCTTCTATCACTCCCTAAACTTTTTTCACTTTATATATACAGAGATAAACCTAAGAGTAGCAATTAAGGCGCACCTCGAGAGGAGGGAAAGCCATTCTACCAAACTCTCCGTGAAACATTGACCCGAATAGATTACGTTGCCAAATATTCGAAGGCAGCACTCAACTCTGCATTCGCTCCACCCTCATCGCACTCGCTGCCATTCGTATTTCCAAGCAACAACTAAGAGGGGGGCTGTTAACGCTCTCGCTCTCGCAGCAACCGCCGGTAACGATGGCATCCCCAGTTCGTCATCCAATGCTTCATCATCGATCCGCTTCTCAACCGATGCCTTGAGAATGGTTACTTTCCACCACAGTGGAACGGGTACTCCGTCTGGCCCCTTCCCAAGCACTAATGTTCAGCCGCAGTGATACATGATGCAGAAGCTCTTAATTCTAGTGTCACGACAGTCCAAGCCCTCCAAGGATCTCCACTAAAAAAACAACAACGCCCTACTGCCACTCAGAAAGATGAAGCCGCCCCTAATTCCGATCATAAAGGCACAGGATAGACCCTACCATTATAAGAAGAATGCGCAAGAATCCTTCTTATCGCAAAACAGTCCAGAATCCTCCACCTGACCATCCCCTGGATAAGAGAAGCAACACAGCCAGAACCTCAGCAATGTCCTGAACGATGCCAGTGATAGAAAACAACCAAAAATACACGCTAAGCCCAGCTAGCACGCCGGAAAGCCATTCTTGCACACGAAGCCCATAGTCGGGACCGATAGCACATTGAAAATCCATGTGATCCCGCTGAAATCCCCACCCCGCGTAAAAGATCACTTTTTGTCTGTCTGCTTACTCCACAGAATGAGGTTGAACAGATGAGATCTTGATTTATTATTATTATTATTTCTCTATAGATTAAAAATATCATTTTCTCCTACTGATATTTATTGCAGCCAATGGGGGAAGAGGGCGAGGCAATTACGTCACTACAAATGCTATTAATTGTCGAAAACTGCCTCCATAACGTTCACCATCTCGTGCACGTGCTTCCCCGTCTCATTTGTAACATTTTTCTTTGTATATGTTTAGTATTATAGTTTATATAGTTTAGTATTTTAAATATTTGTATAGTTTGTAAATATTTCGGTGAAATGTTTTAGTCCTGCTCATTCAGATGCGACAATATTCCTCACGCATTATGGGAACCCGAAGAAGCCAAAGGCCTTTTCCTAAGTGACCTATGTGAATGCAGGTAAATTATTACATCGTGATATTTGTTCGACCTGGAGAATACCCAGCTGAAATTGGGTGGTGGGGTGAGTCACCAGGCAAAAGGGGGGTAGGGCTTCACAGGGTGGAGGAAAAGATACTCACCATCCCAGATAGTAAGAATAAACGAACGTAGGGAAAAAGATCCCTAGGGTGGAGTGTGCTTTTTTCATCTCTGTCCCACACTGGCCTGGGGGTTACCCTAAGGGCCAGTGTCAGCATCCCACACAATGCTAGCTAGGAAAAGCTACGGCTTGGATAATCATGAGGCCCCTGAGGGCCTGCATAGCCATCAGTTTGTCCGGTGAAGAGGCAAAGATAGAACATGCAATTAATAACTTTCATTCATACTATTTTATTTTTTATAGTTTTTTCTTTACAGTTTCTGTTTTCTTTTATAAATTAGATTAGATATCGATCAGTGCGATGTGACAATTGTGTCTTTTACGTAGAAAAGGTTTGACCTATTCCGTCATACCTCTACATATTACGTACAAAGCGTGCGCGGGGGTTGGCGAGCAAAGCGAGCAGGAGTGGAGCCCCTAGTTATTATTATTATTACGAGGGGTTTCCGAAAAGTAAGGTAATATTTTTTTTTTTCTTAATAATGATGAAAGGGAACGAGATGAAACGCGGTGGATGAAATGAGGTGACAGATAGACCCGTTAATAACGTTCAAAAAAAGACCACCAATGCAGCGTTGCGGTACTGTCGCCTCACAGCAGATTCCAGTTGCAAAACGGCGGCTACCGTGCGGGTGTGGCCCAAAACAGGTGTTCGTGAAATTATTCGCTTTTTGCAAGCAAAAAAGGGTCTTCACCAAGTGATATTCACCGTGAACTGGTTTCTGCCTATGTGAAAAGGTGATGACAAAGAAGCGCGAGAAATCTGTACAAAAATATAAAAGATTGAAGCACTCCTTCCCCAATTGTTGCCCGTAGTATTTCTTCAATCTTGACTGTCTTGGTGCTCACAGCCAGGCGTCTTTGGAGTAATAGATGCCACGAGAGGGCATCTATTGCCCTCTCGTGGACCCTTGTCGTGGCAATTTTCCTTCTGGTGGTCTTTCATAACTGTAAGTTTGTATATGTGTCCATTTCCTTCTGGTGTCTGTACATATGCTGCTCGCAGAATTTGTCCAGGTCGATGGTTAGATTGTTGATCAAATCTACCGTGTTTCCTGGGAACATGCGTCTCAAGCCTTTCAGGCTGTTCAAACTGATTCTGGGTGGGAACCTTGGATCCATTTGATTCCTTCCAGCAATGCGGGGAGTTTTTATTAGATCAGTGTTGTCAGGGGCGTCAAGTCGTCCTGTGATTAATCTAGCAAGAGTAACAAGGTTTGTTGCCACAATCTGTTGTTTCCATCAGGTGACTTCGAGATTTATGAAGAGTTGGGCCCTAGAAATGGTGTACAGGTTGCCAGTCCGCTAGTATTCCAGGCTAAGGAACTTGTTGAAGTGTGTTGTGGAAGCAGAGTACCAAATTGTTGCTGCATGCAGAGGTATGGGATAGACACATCGGACAACATATTTCTTTACCAGGTCGACGTCATGAATTCCCGTTAGTTCCTGACGGATCGCCCACATAGCGGAGTACCTTTGGGTTTTTTGTGCAGAAGGTGAGCCTGGAATGTCAGCCCCTCACTCCGTGCTAATCCCAGATCCTTGTGTGCTTTAACTTTCTGAATGGGTGATCCATTCATGGTAAGATTGATATCATTGCGTGACTTCTTCCAGGTGAAAGACACTTGAGCTGTCTTTGCTTGATTAATCTGTAATCCGATGGAACCCAAATATTGTTGGAGGTTATGTACGGTTTTTCTTGCCTGCAATTAGTGCTAAGAATCTGAGTTTGGTCAAACGACGTGATGTAAAGTTTCAGGTCATCAGCGTATGATTGGAAATCAGTCTGGGATGCCAGGAAGAGCTCCAGCGCTGCAGCAAATAGAGTTGATGATACGACTTACCCCGTTGTGTGATACGCCTATTAGCAATGCATGTGGTGTGAGATGATGAGATGTCTATCCTCCAGGATTGATTTAATGATGCCGAGAGTTGTTATTGTGATGTTGAAGTAATGCTGGAGAATGGTGATTACAGCTTTTATGTTTATTTTGTCATAGGCCGCTTTTATGTCAAAGAAAATAACATCAAGCTGTGTCCTCTCGTTGATGACTTTCTGGATTCTGATAAGGGTGTCCAGGAGGTTGCTTTTAGTAGATCTATACTTAATCACGGTATTAAGGTGCGAGCGCTTGTGATTGAAACAGTGGTCTGCAATGGTGGGCTGGGTTGCTTTTTCAAATATCTTGAAGAACCACAGCTTTTGGCAATAGGCCTGAAATCTCTAGTCCGTTTGGGGTCCTTACATTTATGGACTGGCCGAACAAAGTATGTGTTCCAGATCTTTGGAATCTCTCCACTTTCTAGGATTTTATTGAAAATATGGACTAGGAGGTCTATAATATATGAACTACAGATTTTGATTAGAGACAGAGGAAACCAATCGGGACCCACTACAGCTTTCAGTGGAAAGCTGTAGTGGGTCCCGAGGACCATCTGATGGAGATTTGACAATCTCCATCAGATGGGCCTCGGGTTATGGTTAGGAGTGATATTGGAGGTTTGCAGTGAGGTCCAAAAATTGTAACAGGGGGTTGTGCATGTGACTGGTCGGTCTGTTGAAAAAAGAGCTCAGCCCATACTTTAAATATTTCTTCCTTCATAGTGATTTGCTTGTGGCTCTGTTTTTGGAGCCTTTTAGATCCTTTCAGCTTATCCAGGGCAGGTTGGTTGCAGACAAGTTTTTTCTTTCTTAAGAAGAGAGCTCTTGCCTTTTTATAGGCGCTGAAGTCTTCTGCATCAGCTGATTTTGTCCATCGTCTGTAAGCCTTCTGCTTCTGGAGGAAAGTTTGCTTGAATGTTCGATTAAACCGTACAGAGATTCTGTAGGTGATGCATATTTCTTTTGCAGCTCCCTCTTTGGCTATTCCATAAAGCTCTTCGGCTAGGTGGCTTAGGGCTACGTCAGGAGGGATAGTAAACAGGTGTGTTCAGTTGAATTCTCTGAGACGTCTGAGGATGATTTCTGGTTTTAGGAATTTTGTAGAAAAGGTCAGTTCTCTCTCAGGTTGGTTTTCTTTTCTGGGCAAGTGATGATTGTGATTTTTTTGTAAGGCGATTTCACATGTGATAGGATTGTGGTCAGAGTAGAATTTAAAAGAAGAGGTGATCATAGATATGCTGTCAAGATTATGGAATACGAGAGAGAGTGTGCTATTACCTATGGTTGGGCTCGTAATAATTTGCACTAGGCCAAGGGAAGCAAATATGGTGTCCAGTTCTTTCCTAGCTTCTTCATGGCGTGGCGTAGGCATGTTGAAGTCGCCTATCACTGTGGTTTTGAGGATTGTTTCTAAGTTTGCGAACAACTACAAGTCATCAGCGTAAGAGCGAAGTTGGTAAACCTAGTTAGAAATGGAATGCAAAGAGCGTTGTAGATAACATCCCACCTTGTGGTACTCCTCTTCTTACAATTGTCATAGTCTGGTATCGACAATGGCATATCATCAGTATCCTTTCGTTAAAGAGGTTGCAAAGGATGGAGATTAGTGAGGCGGTTGCCTTGTAGTAGTTCTTTAACAAATGAAGAAGTGTTTGAATTTGTGGGGGGTGGAAAAGAAGGATGATTGTTTATATATTTAGTTATTGTTTTATTGTTCTTATTTTTATTTCGTTTTTTTTGTTCCCTATTATGTGTTTGTCCACTTTATTCTTATTTCCCCTACTTACGCATCTGACTTTACTTCCTAGGAGAATTCCAGATTCGTGGGAACTTCTCAATTGTGTATAATTCCCTTCGGAAAGGCTGAGTGTTCAGGAATGACAAACAACACACACATTAATATATAACATAACATAGTTTATTTTCATATCTATATACAACATAATATACAATTAAAAAAAACATGTAATATGCATACAAGGTTAAGTCAAGGATACCTTGCTTATATTATTCTTATATTAACAATCCATATGCTATTTTCATCATTATGCTCTGTGTTCTTGCCATTTTGTTACAATACACTGAAGACCAATCTTAACTTTCCTAAAGTCTCTATTTGTTATTAGTCTTTCAGTGGACCAACAATTCTTCATTAATACAAACACTATATTCAATTATCTATCCTTAAAACATAATCAAAACTTCTCATAGGATTCAATTATCTGTCCTTAAAACATTCAAAATTTTTTTATATAGTTCAATTATCCTTCTAACATATTATTATCATCTGAACAACAATTTAATCTATTACTTATCTTCCGTTTCTCTTGCATTTTTACAATAACCTTTTTTAATTAATTAAACTCTGTTAGTATATATATAATTTACTTAAGGGATAACTTATCAATCAATTTACTTCTAGTGCTATCTCTGTTTTTCATTAATTAATCACTATACTGTTTCACTAACAGTCCTTGTTAACTTACAGTACTTACTATTATCTTTTTTCTTCCCTTTGCTTTCCGGGGCGGTTTCAAACTTCCATTTTTGGCTCACTGAGGATCTCCTTCATCTGCTTTCACCTGAATTTGCTACAGATAATTTTTTTTTTAGAACTCTTGGCTGCATGGGACTGGCGTTCTTTCTCCACCTTATTCGGGCTACTTCAATCTTTTCCATTTTGCGGCTTCCCTCTTTCCTTCTCATAGAGCTACTAATTTCGCATTTTCGCTCCTTTCTCTCGAGCTGCTGATTCTGCAGGTTTCGCTCCCTTTCTCTCCACCTTATTAAAACCTATCACAAGGAAAACTCATAGGGCATCTCACTCTAACCCCTTCTCCACTCCACTTTATTAAAACTTATCACAATGAAAAACTCATAGGGTGCTACCCTCGTTTTAGCGCTCCACCTATTAAGAACTCTTTCAAGGAGAAAAATTCTCAGGACGCTACCCTTCTCTTTTCCCACCACGACCAAACACTCAACTGTTAACTGACACATATTTCCTACCATAAGAGAACCCTCAACTGTCCACGTTACTAACTCATTTTACTTATCTCGACGAAAATCTCGACTGCTGTGTCCGCTGACTATTTCATTTTCCCTATCACCAACAAAAACTCAACTTAGAATCCCACTAACTAATTTTGCTAAACACCCACATAACTCAACTCGGGGATCTCTGTCACTAACTCATCTTCGCAAAACACTCCCAAATTCCCAACTCTGTGTGTGTTCTCTCTCTCCCTTTTCACTCACTTTTTGTTCATCTCAATTTCTGTACCGCCTCCATATGTCAAAACCGCCCAAGTTTTCTGTTTAACCAATCTTACTCATTTTATCAACTTTCTCTCTCTTCTTATTCGCTAATTTTAATTTTCTCAAGCTGATTCCTTATTGCTCGATCTAACTTCTTATTTTAAGAAATTTGTAAAATTTCTCAGGCTGTCTGTATCTTTGAAGTCAGCCGCTTATAGTTATACTGTAGCAGACTAATTTCCCACGATCTATAAAACTTGCCATCACTGCCAGCCACACAGACTTAAATCTAATTCCCAGCATTTGTTCCGTTTTTACCACCTTATTATCCTCTTCAGGTGTCACCGATTAAAGAAATTTCCCCACAACACATGGTCCACCACGCTATTGTTTACCAGAGTTGACCCTTTTACTAATAGCAGTTGCTAATTTTTCACTTACCGCTCCCCTTGTATAGACGTTGTCTAATTTAATCCCTTGGCTTGTAAGGTTCGCTCCCCCATATTGCCATATTATAAGTTTTACTTTAAATAAATCTCACTCCTCCACAAAATATTATATTTGTAAGATTTTACATCTTACAAATTGACACATTGTCGAAAGCTGATTTTATGTCGAAGAAAATTATGTCTATTTGAGATCTTTTACTGATGGCATGTTCAATTCGAAACAGCGTGTCAAGAAGGTTTGTTATTTTAGATTGGTGGTGCAGCGAGGTGTGTATTTGTGATGGTCTGTCACCGAGGCAGTGGTCATTTATTGCAGGGAGTAACAGCTGTTCAAAGATTTTCAGGAGGGAGCATCCAACGGAGATAGGATGGAAATCAGTTGGTAACTTTGGATGTTTGT
This sequence comes from Mastigoproctus giganteus, assembly GCF_048544385.1. Lineage (NCBI taxonomy): Eukaryota > Metazoa > Arthropoda > Arachnida > Uropygi > Thelyphonidae > Mastigoproctus > Mastigoproctus giganteus. The sequence goes on from NC_143577.1 coordinate 258,629,867, forward strand.
TTCTTGGAACCGGTTTGACATAGTAGGTCCTTCAAAAAGACGGGTCAGTCCAAGTTTCCACTATGCGCTGGAAAACATGTAAAAGGGGTTTAACAATATAAATTGAGGATATTTTAATCGCAAATAGGGGTGAAGCCGTTTGGCGCAACAGTAGCTTTATTTGGTAAGGTGTTAATAACATTGATTAACTGTTCCTCAGTAATGGTGATTTCTTTCATGGCCTGTGGGAGACAACGGTCCAAATCAAGTAGAAGGCGGGTAATTGCCAATTGTTCTTGTTCTTTGAAGGTCTGTTCGGTCCATTTTGAAAAGAGATCTTTGTCCTTATCACACTTGTGGTCTCGTTGTACAAGAATCCTTCTACGCTGTTTTATGCGCGAAACGATAAGATTGTTGTGGGCTGACTTCTTTATTCTAAGAAAGTGAGCACGGTCTGTTTTGCGTGTTTCCTGACTGGCTAAGGTACTTGATTTGAGCCACCTTCTGTATGATTTTTGCTTTCTTGTGAAAGCCATCTTGATGTCTTTGCTGAACCAGTTTCTGGTATGCGCAGATAATGTGAGTTCTTTTGATGCTCCAGCTGTAGAAATAACTTTCAGCTGTTGTGAGAGTTCAATAGTTGCTTTTTCTTCTGTATTTAAACTTTTTAAACGGTATCTCTTGAGCGAGGGAAGGTAATTTACTGTCTCGTATCTGCCGGAGATGCAGGACAGTTAAGATGGCACACAAGACGTGGCACAGAAGTTGATCCTGTGAATTCGTCGTCTCTCCTCCTGCACTCTTTTACAACGTTGAAAATTTCGCCGCTTCCAGGTGCCCTTTGCTCTTTCGGGTGCCATTTTGCGTGAGAATTTAACTCGTGTCAAAAACATCCAACACATTTGGGCTCTGCTTTTTTAACTGGAATCGCGCACTCTCGTCGATGATAGAAACCAGGTTCGAGTTCGGTCAGCAATTGTGGCGACCACATTATCGCAAAAAGCACCGCTAGAAAACTTCCGGTGTCATACTTCCGGCGGCCTGACCACTAGGCCGCCGTAGCCTAGTGGTCAGGCGTGCGGGTGCATAAGTACACGTGCTTGAGTGACCGGGGTTCAAGCCCGTGACTACTGAATACGGTGCTGTTTCTTGTATTCTGTTTATCATGTGAACTCCTCTGACCGTTTGGTCGTCCCGGAGTATAAATAGAAAATTTATTTATTTATTTATAGGTGTGCATCCGCACGAGTGTCTTTAATATATGTGAACCCGTGGCGCTCGTCGCCGTGATGGGATATTGTGCTGTAACTCTACTTCACAATAAAGATTTATTTATTTATATGCAGATGAAGCGGCCCCTCTTGTCTGCATAATACATATAAACGCATCAAAATAAAAAGGCTTCAAAAGAGCTAAGACGTCCTTCCCACACTGAATGGAAAAGACATGAGTTCCAGTCCTGTCGATGACGTGAGGATTTCTTTGGGTCTTTTTCAAAACGTGGCTGAGTTAGTTGGTCTCAGGCGCGGGTAGCATGGTTCTCTCTCTCTCCCTTAAACTCGGGTTTTTTGTTCACTAAACAGAAAATTGATCACACAACGGACGCAATTCACAGACACACATGGTGTTAGTCGCCGATGCTCCTAAAAAGTCAACTACAACAACAACTAAGAAAACTAAATGGCCACGGGATCCTTACCTTTTCTCAGATAATGACAACACTCACAAAAAGCAACGGGGAAAGGGGAGAGGATAGAAGGGGTGGATGGTACTCTGCAGTCCCTTCGGTTAGCATCGTGCTCCTGCAGCCAGGAGTTATGTGGAAACTGTGATTCCTTGCCACCCCCTCTCCGGATTCAAACTCCCAGTGGCAAGAGCACAAATGATTTCTCACACCAAACGCCAACAAGAAGAAATGCCACCCGGGGGCGTGCTCGCTCATTCCAAACATTCTTCGATCGAGTTCAACTTTCGTGCCAGAAACAGCGATTGCCCTCGGGGGGTGGTCGAGGATGAAATTCGGCTAAAACGCGGCGTTGCTATCTGTGGACAGCGCTGTCCACAGATGATGTCGAGTCAAACGGAAAATCTGTCTCCAGCGCTCGTGACCCTCGACATCCCCAATACGCGACATACTTTCTTTCCCCGAAACTATCGGCATCCGCCTACATATTACACTTTGACACTTCTCCGAGTGGCGCAACGTTTTCATCGCTTTATCGGAATGCCCGCGGGGATGTCGTTGGGGTCAGCGGAGCGATTAATACCGCAAAAACCGGAAACTAAAATCAAAGTCGAACTTATCTTCTGTACCTCCGCAATGCGATAAATCTCGCGGTAGAACGTGGCACGGCGGACTAGGAATGGTACGGTGCGCAAAGGAACGTAGTTAGAGAGAGAGAGATAATCTTTAATGCTCTTCACGGCCAAAAAGCCAGGGGTTACATTTTTACAGCCTTCCGAAACTTCCGGGAAAATAGAACAATAATTTACAAAAAAAGGTATTTTTACAAAACGAAAACATATTTTAAAACAAAGGAAAGAACTCCTTACGAGGGTTATGTTTGATTGAGCTGCTTTACATCGAGATAGGAGCAGCAGCTCAATCAGACAGGAACAAATGCAAGGTACACATCAGTCATTGCTGATTAGTCCTACTAGTCATATTTTTTTTCCTGTAAATCCGGTCAACAGCGAATTTGTTCAGGTCGGTGTCAAGTGCCTGGGTTTGCTTGAGCATCTGCTGAGGAAGGAACCTGTCCGAGAGATGGAGTCGTGCTGAATGCGAGTAGAGCTCGGGATTGGCCCTAAGGACAGCAGGGGGTATCCTACAGCCACAGGTATCCCTGATATGCCTGTTATCATCTTGACTTTTGCTAGGAGACGTTGGTCGTCGTGTAAGGTGGAATCCCGAGAGAGTCGGCAAGCTGCGTGGTGCGAATCAGAGCTGGAAGGTTGTGCTTCCTGTTGGCCCACTTTAGGAGCCAGAATTCTGCGGCAAAGAGTTTCTTTATTGACGGTGCCGCTGATGCCCAAATTTCAGCAGCATAGAGTAAAGGTGGAAAGATAACTGTTGTTATGTACCTCACGGTTATCTTTTTATCTCTGATATGAAGGAGATGCTGTCTTGCTATCCACCGGAGTCTTGAAGCACGTGTGAGGAGCATATCTATGTGGGCGTTGAATCGAAGTTTGGAGTGGAATACAACGCCCAGATCACGATGGCTGGACACAATTGGGATGAGGGTGTTGCCGACCGAAGGGTGGAGAGAAGAAGGAGTTTGCTTCAATGAATACACCATGAATTCGGACTTAGCAGGATTGATCTTGTGCCCAAACTGGCAGAGGTAAAATGTGACTGCAGTGAGAGTATTGTTAATTTCCGTTTTTACCAGATCAAGGTCTTGACCAGGGATGATCAAAGTGAGTATCTTGATATCATTTGCAAAGCTCAGTAGACATCGACAATGTGCAACTAGTGGGAAGATAATAAATGAGAACAGAAGGCTGGAAAGGAACCCTCCTTGTGGGACTCCTGCGGCGACGGATCTAGTAAGGGTGCGATCTCCTGTATGAAGTTTTATAACTCTGTTTTGCAGAAGAGAGGAGAGAGAAAGCGTAGTATGTTCCCTGAGATCTGGAAGTGGCATTCCAGGAGAGTGAGTAGTTGGTTTACTTGGACGGCATCAAATGCAGCCTCAATGTCTAAGTAAGTAACAGCTAGTTCGTGCCTTTTCTCGAATGCTGACAAGATAGTATTCGTGGTGACTAGCAGATTGGTGATCGTTGATCTGTTTGGAAGGGAGCCTCAGTAGGCTGGGGCCTACTGAGGCTCCCTTCCAAAAAACAACAAGATTGTAAGTGTGGGTGGCCAGATGGATGGGTCTCATAAATTCAACAAGGGCATCTTCAGTGCCACAGCCATGGTCCAGCACACTCAGCGCAGCTATACTCAGTCTTCTCTAAGTTCAGGGTCCAAAGGCCCACCTCTCTCTCTCTCTCTCTCTCTTTCTCTCTGTCTTGAACTCGACAAGTTAACAAAACACGCGCCGGGAAACGTTACCTAAGATGAATCGTCAGCTGCCGCTGCCGTCGAAATTCATTTCCGCCTTCCATCGATCACCGCCCTCGGAGACGCAATCTCTCACATTCCTTAATCCGCAGAGACAGCGAGCGCTTTGCAGCCTTCGTCAGTCACGTGACCCGAACGCAAATCTAATGGTTTTCGTGGTTAAACAGCTTCAAAACAGCTTCCACCTGCTCCGCCTTCTTCCAAGCCCCCGTCCTTTCTCGTCCCAAATTCCGCAACGACAGCTTCGCTCGGCACGCGAAAAATGAACTGCGGGAGACAAGTGAGACTGGCAGACCCCCACTCAATTTAAAACACGCCGCGAATGAACAACCCCCTCGGAAGGAAATCCTCGCGGCTTGTTCGCTTTTTCCTACTCCGTCCACCCACCCAGAAATCCTTCATTCAGCGGCGAACACCCAACCTTCAACGCACGTCTTCCTCAGCAGAGAAACGGCGTTTGGGGGCCGAGGGGGAGGGGAATAATGGCGAAGTACTTAGTACTATTTCATCGTTAAACCCGTTTATCAAGTGTTTGCTTTCTTTCACCCCTTTTACACAGCCGACCGGCCAGAAGGGAGTACAGAAAGAGCAATTATTACAAAATATACAAAATTATTTAAAATATTATTTACATCTCATTCCATCGTCTTAATCCGACAGTTTAATCAGGGACACCACATTCTGTAGTTGGGGTCAGCTGTGGACTCTTCGTTCTGCGCTGCTTGAGAGTATTTCGTAAAAAGGTCTATTTTCAACGAAGTAAAAACGTCCACTGCGTTGTTTGGAAAGAAGTTTTTTTCACACTAAATAGGGAAAATTGAAGAGAGCATCTCTATCGCAGAATTGCGCGAATGGGTCAAAGCAGCATGAGCAAATATCATTGGAAAGTAGAGAATGTCACCGTGGGTAGGCAGAGGTTGCCATTAAATTCTGCGTCCAGCATGTGGAGTAGAGATAAATCCTTGAACACTGGGGCGTCAATCCCACAGGTAAGCATCTGAGGAAGGAGAAGAATACTTCCGGATGCGATGTGCACTGTTCAAGAAGTGATATTTAGGTTGGTATGCAAAACAGCCCTGTGGTCAGATGGTGTATGCGCTTCTCGTGACCCTATTCATCCAACGCATTGTCCGCTACATGACGGCCAGTAATCTGTTTACATACGTTGACGGAGCAGAAGGCCAGATTAACCGCCCCCCAATAGCGGTTGAAATTACACAGGCACCTGCAACCGCAGTTACTGCGAGCAACCCGCAGACCTGGTGCATACAGTAACCACGCTTTAAACCGACCTGATCAAGCCAAATGTTATTCTTACTGAATTTAAAGCATTCATTTGGAATAATCTCTGCTTGAAACCAGTGTCAGAGGCAATTAATGCATTTCTAATGAATTGAGACACATAGCTCTCAATTCATTCGACAAGAACTCGATCAGTTCTTGTCGAATTGCCCACATTGCCGAAAAGTGAGGCCCTCATTTCAAGTCGAACCGAGATCGGTGTGAAACTTCACTTCCTTTATCTGCAATCCGTTGTGGTAGACTCTAATATCTTTTTAGATGTTCTTTTTCGTAAAAGTGATTTGATCTGATTTAGACATGTTCAGCTCCAGACCTTCTTCACTACGAGGCTATTACTCAAGGTGGAAACTCGCTGATTTATGATATGAGTTTGTTCAGCGTCTTTCGATGTTATGTGTAATACGAGGTCATCCGCATATGATGAAAAATAAACGTATCTTTGCGAGGGTAGCAGCGAAGATTAGACCGGCCAGGACACCTCCATGCGGTACTCACCACATTACAACGCACTCCTGTTGGAAATATTTATGGCTGATAATGAGTTGTCTTGGTGTAAGGATGTATGCGTATGCGTATATACTTGTTTTGGGTGGCACCTAGTTTAGTCGAAATCCACCTTGCAAATTCTGTGTTCAAAAAAGTGTCTCCAGCGATCGACACCGGCTCAATCACTGTCCATGTCCATTTCTAAGCATGAGAAGTTGTGACTGGTTCATTATCTAGTGCTGCACCAATTTGTCGTCCAGTGAAAGGAGTGCAATACTAAAGGACAGGAGCCCTCAGGCTGCCCTACCCGAGGGAAAAAAAAACAAAGGAAAAATTTACTAAGTCTAGCATAAAGTTGAATGCATGTTAAAATATAATTTTAAATACTAGATTAACCAAGAAAAGACTACACAGCTTCTGTAGTCTTGTCCTAAAACCAGATATGAACCATGGCAACACAGGTCACAGATCGTCAGCCCTTAAAACAATTGAACCAAATATTCTCAATCACAGAGAACAAATAAGTCCTTCTATGTATAGTCAATACCATTATATACATTCCAAATTATTACTAAATTTAAGGAAACAATATTTAGTTTCTAAGTTAAAAGCTGATTGACCTAGTAAGGTAGAAATATAAGTTCATGAATACATCAGTCTACTGTGGTCCATTTCTGGAATTAGTAAACAAGGTGCGTCTTCTTTTAAACACCGTGTCAGAAAAAGATTGGAATTGGATTGGAAAGGAAAAAGATTGGAGTGCCGCAAGGTTCTTGGCATCTTGAATCAAAATATTGAGGTTGTCAGTCCTAATAGGTTGAGTGCTGTTAAATAGTTCTTGTCTGAAGTCGTCATAAGCCAGGCAATAAAGCAGAACATGCCTCCAATCTTCTACTGCCCCACAAAAACACAAAGGGTCAGGTCCAAGTCCAAATTTACACAATTAATCCCGCAGTGAGCCATGTCCAATTATTACGGTTATTTTAATACGGTCAGTTATTTATAACTGACCGTATTAAACACCTGTTGAGAACCATGTCCAGGTGTAAGGGTGAGGTTTCAAATCAAATTATTATTTTAGGGTTTCCCGTAATTAAATACATTAACCCGTATTTGTGTCTGTAAATTGCGTATGTTCTATGGTTGATTTGCCTGTTTTGCTGGACGAAAAAACCCCAGTTACTGGGGAGAAAAACCTTGCTATCTACGCCTGAGACCAACTAACTCAGCCACGGAGTGAAAAAAGCCCATTAAAGTTCCTCGCGTCATCGACGGGATTCGAACCCAGGCCTTTTCCACCCGGTGTGGAGAGGACGGTGACGATACCACTGTGCTACACGCGCAGACTAAGGGTGAGGTTTATGGTTTTTAACAGGCTTCCTGTATCTTGTAATACCAAAGTATTTTGGTAATAAAGCCACTGATGCAGATGCACCTGAGTGAGCGCCATCAGCCAAGCGCTCTGAATTGTGATCCCGCACTCAGGAGAGTGTCTTCATTGATCCTAACCTGGTCTACGATTTCCATAGTGGAAGCATGACGATCATCAAATCCTGCACTTACTTTTCATGCTGGCATGATCCTACTATGAATGCGTGGAGTTCGTCCTCTCCTGCTGTCTCCTCCCCTTCCCGCCACCCCACTTTTGCCTCTGGTGTGGCATGGGCATGCCCATTGAAAATCTAAGGACTACCTTCCCTATCGGTCCCTTTTTTTACTTCTACCTCCCCTCCCAAAACGTTTCCTACACAGCGTATTACCTCACAGGTCCAAATTTAATACACAAAAAATTACTGCTCGAACTATTAGACCTCTATAGAGAAACTCATTCAGCGAAAACCCCACTCAATATCTAAACAAACCCTTGAAGCAACCCGCAAATAATTTATTTTTAAGATCCTAGCCACTGAAATCTCAGAAAAGTAGGTGGCAGGACCTGCCGGAGTAAAATTAGTCTTGTTGGTACACCCAGCCGGCGTTCCCGTCGCTGGGTATGGGAACGTCGGGCCCCAATAGGGGCCCGGCGGCTGGCAGGCCGGATGAACAATGGGCACAACATATTACATTCTACATCACCCACACATTGTCACACCTCTGGCATTTCCAGGGCACTGTCACTCGATACACGGAACATATGCGGAGACGGTTGTCGGGACGGTTGATTCTTCGGATTGTAAGTACTGATTGTGCAAAGTGTGCAAATGCCACATATGAATGTTCATCCACTAATAGGATGTGTTCCTATTTTGTGGAGGATCCCTGTATTTCAGTAATTACTCGTATTCGTGGGCCTTCATAGGACAGGCAGCGATATAAAATGTGCACCCAGGTTTCCTCTTCGCCGCAATGTCACCGTGGATCATTTCCGATCCCGAGAGTCGTAATTTTCTGCTGAAAGCGACCGTGACCAGTTAGTAAGAAGGTAACCTGCAGTCCGGAGAAAAACTGAGGAGGAGGCCTGGGGAAAGTGATGTTTACCGAGGGTATAAACTTATAGGTGATTGTACCTTTTCCGATGTGATTCGTGCCACAGATTTAGTAAGTGAATCGAGATACGCCCCAGTCACAGAAAGTTGCACATAGCTCTGTATTGATTCCAATTTTCACTCGTTCCTCTCTAGGGAGATTTTGAGAAACCAGTCACAGGTTCCATAGCATACTATAGGTACGTATACAACCTTGAAGATCAACGCCGGCACCTGATAATGCACCTGATTATGGCTGCATGTCTTTGAACTTTTGTTGCGAGATACTTTGGAGTCTAGGTAGAGAGCGAGTTATTTGACTTCCTCATTCCAATCGAGAATCGGATGACGGACGAAACGGGGAGGAACAGGCTCATTACGAAACAAAACATCGCAGGTCGGTGGAGGAGGAGGACAACGAAGGGCGAACAAAAATTAGTCCAAGAACGCTAGAGAAGCGAAGACACTGCTCAGAACAGAACAGACGACCGTCAGAACATCATAAAAGAAGACTAGAGTCCAATTCTCCCAGGTAAGCATCTGGACAGAGAACAAAGGTAGATCTCCGGGATCTACAGAGAGAAGAAAGATGGGTCTCATCTCAAAGTGATGAATGTCACCTTTATCGAGTGATCTTTTGTTCTTTTCCTTTTAAATAGTAAATGGCCCAATCGCACCTAGGGGAGAGAGCGAGAGAGAGGACTGGCCTTCCTCATTCATTTTACTCAACCCAGTTCAAGAGATCTGATTAAGGTGTTTATTTCCCACCTCAATCAGATCTCCTCCTAGATGTCTGGTTACACATCTGTGTATGAAACTTGCACTCCACACCTACTGAGACCTTTCTCATATTGCACTCGTCACGAATCAAGTTGCGCTTCTCTGAATCCTGTCCAGAAGTGCCGTGTCTTGCCCCTTACCCCTCCCCCATTTCCCCCTTATTTGAAGTTCGTTCCGTTCTTCGACTAACCCAAACGAACTGTACGGCGCTGATGATGGCGCGTGCATCTTGTGTCAGAAAACGCGTAGATTTGTTCATTTGCCGTTATCAGGGAGGGTGGCAGTTCTAGCTTTATGCAACGTCCGCCGTATCCTCTTTCGCCTCTTTGAGCTCGTCAGGAAGCTTTCAGAAAGAGTCTTCACGGCGACAGTTGCTAATTCATTTCCCGATCACCTCCTACTCAATGATGAGTCAACACGCGGACATCTCTTTGGAGGCGGGGGAGTGAGGACGCCATTGGCGTTTCCTCCCAGCAGGCAGTAAACCCCCCCCCCACGCACGCTGCGAGATAATCTCAATAAATAACGGGTGCCATTCTTCGAAGCGGAGGCGATTCATTTTAAAGTTTGCACTCGCCGGCGATATTCGGTAACCAAAATGGTCGCGCGAGACATTATCGTCCATCACAGTCATCAGCTAATGACAGGCTTAAGTAGGCACCGCGGAAGTGCATTACATTGGGCGCCCGCTGCCACGAGAGGTTTTTACGTTTCGTCCGTTATTAGGAAATCAGAATGTGTCATTAAGAGCGAGTTGTTGCTCGCAGGAACAGACACACGCACGCACAGAAGAACAGTTCGTACGCCGAAGAGGTCGCTAACTTCATCAACTTCGACTGCAGACACGGAAATTGCGTTTCTCCGAATAATGAAACGAAAGTTAATGAAATTGCAACACGCTGACGACCGCATTAACGATGCACGACGCTTTCCAGGTTCCGTCCAATATTTCTCAGCGTCTATGGTTACGAAAATGCTGGAACGGACGCCGGAGTCGTCATACACATTCGGAATCCCACATTCGGCTGAAAAGAAGAGGATCCAACAAGTTCGAACATGCGCAATTCCTCGGACAATATTGTAAATATTGTCCGAGGAATTACTTCAGTATCACAGGCCATCTTTCCAGGTAGCAGAACATCCATCATTTCTCATCACAGCTGCCGCAGCCCTCAAGTCCTTCCAAACTGACCTCCCGTCGTACGCTGCTGACCTGAAACTTTACGACACCTCATCTGACCAAAAACAAAAACGTTTAAGGTGGGCAATTTTCCACGATCAGGGACAGAAGACACTGGATTGGTTGGAAAGCGGAAATCCTCCGCTACCACAACACCATTTCATAAGTCCCTAAGTCCTGAATACTGGCTCCTGAAATGGCTCAAGCGGTCAACTGGCAATCAGTACATCATTTGTAGACCCAAACTGAACATCAAACTCGAAGCCACTCCAGGAAAACAACACATTGTGGCAACTAACCTATTGCATGGACCACAGTAATCACTGGACGCCTCTGATATCACACACCCGATTTAAACTGCCTGAACTGCTGGAAGAAGCCAAATAGACCCCCAGGGTCTCGCATTAGAAAGTTTCAACAACCTCAAAGGGTTCAGAAGCATGTTTCCTGGAAACACGGTAGATTTGGTTAATGATGTCTCGATAAATTCCGCCAGCTGTAAAGAAAAATCCAACAGCAAGGCAGTGGAAGAAACGCTGGGCACGATGGCCCAGTTAATAAGACGATTTTCGCTTTGTTGGAAATAAGACGCTTATTTCCAACAGTGTAATCTTCCCTTTGGCAAACGAAGATCAGAGCTGGAAACAACGCAATTCGGAGAAATGGTGCAAATCCAAATGAGAATAACACGTTTTCGAACTGCAGTCAGCAATTTAAAAGCAAGCGCAGTCTGAACACTGCTTCGTAGCAAATATAACCTCTTTTAGTCCCACTCCGACAGAGTCCGCAAACGAAGGTGGAAGGTCATCGCAAATTTAACCAGAGTAGTGGTGGATATTAGAGCATTAAGAAGCCTCCTGAAATGGCTCAAGTGGTGAACAATTAGTACATCATTTGTAGACCCAAACTGAACTCTCTTTCTTTACTCTCTCTTTCTCTCAATATTTTATCTCTCTTTCTCTCAATACTTTAGTTGAAAGCAAAATTCTGGAATCACGATGTCGGCCATCAACACGTTATTTGGGCCCTTCAGAATCTACAAAAACAATTCGGAGAGGAATAACAGTTATGAATCGTGTTTAGACAGCAGTTGCTGGTGTTCAGTTCTTTCACGGCGTCTATGCTTCTAAACTTTGGAAGAGCTTATTTGGGGTGGGGGGTATATACAGTGCAATTGTACAATTGCCTGTTGATTAATTTATAATCAATATAATACTACTCTTGTTACTTTTAGAGCACAATTGTATTAATTAGATTTTAATAGGCGACTTTCTTGATAATGCTGATTGGTTCTCGCATTCACTTCTCGCACCCCTGCTGCCCTTAGGGCCAATCCCGAGCTCTACTCGCATTCAGCACGACTCCATCTCTCGGACAGGTTCCTCCCTCAGCAGATGTTCAAGCAAACCCGGGCACTTGACGCCGACCTGAACAAATTCGCTGTTGACCGGACTTACCGGAAAAAAATTATGACTAGTAGGACTAATGAGCAATGACTGATGTGTACCTTGCATCTGTTCCTGTCTGATTGAGCTGGTGCTCTTATCTCGATGTAAAGTCAGCTCAATCAGACTTAACTCTCATAAGGAGTTCTCTCTTTTGTATCAAAATATGTTTTCATTTGTAACATTACCTTTTTTTGTAAATTAATTGTTCGATTTTCCCGGATGTTTCGGGAGGCTGTGAAAATGTAAATCCCTGGCTTTCTGGCCGTGAAGGACATTAAAGATTACCTCTCTCTCTCTCTCACTTATAAATGGACAATTGACATCTAATGACACAATCAGCTCTGTACTGCTTTAAACGTAACTATATTATGCGCATCGCTAAAATCATCAATAAATGTACCGTATGAAGAATATGCACGTTCCAGTGGTGGCTACAAGACAGTCTACTTTCGACATCAGTAACTCTAGGACAGAGATTTCCAAGAACTCCTTCTTCAAAAGAACATTGGTATTCACGAACAAGTTTCATCTGGATATGGCTGTGGACAGGAGACAGTTTCGCAGAACTATATGGAGCAGGTTTGCTGGTTGACGGATGTATACAGAGTGGAAGTTGTTCTTTTAATCGTGCGTGCGTGTGTGAGTGTGTGTGTAATTCTGTGCTATTCTTCTATTTATTTATCTGTTTATGTGCAATCTTTGTATCTTCATGCATTTTACTCCTCTGATATACACTTTAACTGGACACTTGCCTGTTGTGCATATTTTATGTTAATAATAAATAAATAAATAAATAAATATACATCCTCGCCTCGCCTCCCGACCCCTCCCCTGCCCGGTCAATGGGTATAAGTGTCTCTTGGAAGAAAAGAAAAATCTGCAACACTGGGAGATGGACAATTCGCCCCGTTAAAATGCAGATTTACGTTCACTGGAATTGTCCCGCTGGAAAAGGATGCGGGTTCAAAGCGGGCCACATGAACAGGAAACTGGGCCGAATATTTTTCGAGTAGTGTATACCCGAGCTCATCTGGGCTGCATAACGCAACCTTTCTACCCCCCCATCTAGGGGCGCGCAGTTTTTGAAAAGCCAAATCAAGCTGAAAAATCGGCATCCCTAATATACCCGCCCTTAATGGGGCCTCATTTGTAACTTTCCGCGCGATAGCTTAATGACAGGACTACTTGGAAACTTGTCTACGGCGTGCAAGATTGATGCAGCGGGGCTGTTATTAACATTTCCTTTTAAATTAAGGCGCCAAGCTGTAATTAGTTCTGTTTTTGTTGTCGAACTTATGGCCAATAAAAAGCCCCTTGATGGATGTTCCGTCGCGAGGCTCTTCGTCAAATTAACGCTCTCTCTGCACGTGCTGCGGCAAATTGTCTCGTGTCTTTGAACTTCGGTTTTTGAACGATCGGTTTCACGCCTCATTCCTTCCCTTCCCATTTCTCCCCTTCGGAAATAGTCCCTGCAGTTTACCAGAAAGGTGTGGGCAGAACGTGGATCGGGAGTACAACTCCTCGACGATGGCCTAACCCCCTTGTGTCTCCTTACCGCACTCCGGATTCCAAAGGTAAGTCGCCTTAATACATCTAATGAGAAGACAAGGACATTGCCTTTCAAGGGTGCATTTTCGGTCTGCAACCAGGCCACGTGTTGTGAAAATAAATGGAAAATCAATGCAGAATGTGGAAACCAAAAAACATCGAGGAATTCTCCGGATGAGAGGACACCTTTTTCGAAACTCACGGTCTTCATTAAAGAAAGGCTACCAGGGTTACCCCGTCTGATATTTAAAAGGCGGAGTCCTCAACCTCTTTTCAAAACCTGGTTTCTTGTGACCTAAGCGACCGTGCTTCATAGACATCTTCTTTTTTTTTTTTTTATGTAAACCGCAAACACGAGAGGTGTTAGAACCTATAGTACTTAGTACCGTGCTTGGGTTGGAGGTTGAGAAGACGAAAGAAGATAATTGTTGACATTGGACTTGAACTTCTGCCATGCATTCCTGCACCATAGGTCCACGACCTCTAATCTCCTCGATACTCTCTTCCGAGCACAAAAAGCCTTGAATGACAGAGCCCAACTGGACATAATCTTCTTCGATATCAAATCTGCTTCGATACTCTCTCCATTCCTACTCTTATAGGCATCTTAATAGAATATTTCAAAGTATCTAACCAAATTGTCAGCATTCTGAAGTCCTTACTACAGCGGAGACACTTAATTATAGCCAACGGAACTCACCAGAAAACAACCTATGCAACGAGGGGTGTACCTCAAGGAGGGGCGATGTCGACAACCCTCTTTGCAATCCTACTTGAACCATTCCTCGCAAAAAGTCCAAATTTTAGTTCCTTCGCTGATGATCTAAAATTCTTTATCAATTCAAAATACCCCAAACAGATACAAAAAATTAATAATGAAACCTCCAAGCAAATTCAACAGTTAATTGACTTTTTACAGCGAGCTGGACTCCAACTCAACAATGCCAAGTCAGCCCACATGACAATCACGAAAAGGAAGGTCAAGAATGACATTCTAGTTACGGTTATTGGTGAGTCAGTCCCCAAAGTTTCATCTCATACTGACCTGTAACTAACGTGGGATGAAGACTTAAATTTCAAGGAACACTTCCTAAAGGCAAAGAAGAAGACCTATGCTGCTTTCTGGGCTATCTGCCAGAAGCTCGCAGGCTGTCACAACACCAAACTGATGCACAATGCATTAATAGATGCCTCACACCCACACCACTATATGCCTCAGAAATCTGGTTCTCTGCATCTACCTCTCGATGTAATAAATTTCTATCAATGGAATATTGTATTCTGCGATGGCTGAACCGTCTGTGAGGGAACCCCTTCACCATCTCGAAATCGATTCTCCTAGTCAACCTAGGCATGACCTCCTGGAAGCTCACTGTCCTCAAAAAAAAATCTGTCAACGCTTACCAAGCTGCTAACTCGCCCGATTGATGCCCCATCAATAGAAGATATCAACACACTAACAAGAGGAAGAAATAGAAGCCATCACCCACTTAGGATGAAGCTATCAAACTTGGGCTCCCTGAAAGCAATGTTCCCATGTAACACCATTGAAAACTTCAACACATTCTCCATTGATCCGATAAAGTTTGAAGTCAACAAAACCTACAGAAGCCAAATTATAGAACAAATCTGGACTAAATCACCAGGATTGCTGTGAAAATTGAACAGTGTTTATTAGAAATTTGATGATATGAACAATTTAATGTAATGAATATAAATAAATCTGTTATGTTCGTTGCTGATAAAGAACTCAACCTGTGTATTTAACTCTTCAAATATCAAGATCTATGTTATTTCAAAGTGAATACAATTAAGCAAATGCATATATCTATTTAATAGTTATTATTATACAATAATTATATCGTAAAGATCTGAAAATTTGTATAAAAGTGTATAATGAATATTTTAAAATTTATCACCAGAAAACACATACAGGGGGTGAACCTTGTGTTAATAAACTGATAGTAAGTAAGTAAATAAGATTAGAAGTCAGGGTAATCCACAATAGTGATATATGATCCTGCTTAGAAATCAGAGTCTTCTTGAACAAAAGCATAGGAACAGAAGAATCATTTTTGCGAGATATAAGACAGGACTGAGATTTAGAAGCATTGAAATCAACTAGGTATCGTGACTCACAGGGAAATAGCCGATGGCCATTTACGGGTGAGTCATGATTTAATCCGTTGAGGAACCTGTGGAATGTTTTCCCAGGTCGACCCGGTGACTAATCATAGCTCACCTGGGGATTATTTTCTTTGTGATCGATGTAAGGAGTGCACCGATCTTAGATTACAATTTGGTGCACTGATGGAACAATTTGAGTCCCTGAAAAAACGAGTGCTTGCCCTCGAAAATAATGCATCTGGGAGCTCGTCAGGGACTCAAAACTCCAGCAATCTACCAAGTGATGCACACCCGATTCGAGCCTCAAAACAGAAAAACCAAGTGCAAACTACTCTGGTTAAAAAGGACATTGTTTTATTAGGAGACTCCATTGTCAGGGAAACGGGGAATATTTTTTGTAATAAAGATAGGTGGAGCAGAACCAGGGTATGTCTGCCGGGAGCAACTATTGATGATGTCAACAACAGATTGTCAGATTTTAAAGGGGGTAAAGAAAATATTATTATTAATGTGGGGACTAATGATATTAAACGTACACGATCTGTTGGAAAAATACAGGACAATGCTGAGGAAATGTCGCGAGCTAGGCCATTATGTCTATGTGTCTGGAATTCTGCCTAGACACGATAGGAGGGATTATATGTTAAAAGCATTGTGGATTAACTCAAGACTTGAGACTCTGCAAGGCTTTTGGGGGTAAATTTCTATCAGCATGGCCCACACTTGTAGGTAGAAGGAATTTGTTTTGTAGAGACGGGATACACTTAAACAAAGGTGGTGCAAAAGTTTTTTCCAGTATTATTGAGGATACCTTAAAGGTTCAGGGAAACTGCTAGTTAGAGGGGATCTGGGTAATACTGACACGCGTTTATCTGATAATATTGGTCAATGTAACTCTTGCACATACCTTCAGAGTTCTTATCTGTTACCCCAACTCGACGTATTATCTAGATGTTCTGGGGGCAAAGACGTTTCACGTGAGCGGGTAGCTAATATCAGGGAAGAGAGCCTAAAAAACTTCAAGGGTTGTGTTAGGTTTGTTAAATATAGAAGAAGAGTAAATCTTAATTGTTTATACAGTAACGTTAGAAGTGTCGTCAATAAAATGAGCGAATTCGAACTGCTGGTTAAAACAAGTAACGCGGACATGAATAGAGCTTACAGAGACGTGGTACCACCCGGAAATTGGGGATGATGAGTAGTTTCAGTACTGCTTGTATAATGTATTTGGGAAGGATAGGAAAGACAGAAGGGGTGGTGGGGTCAAGCTTCTTATCAAAAGCAGCCTGAGTGCGAGGATAGCTTTCCCGGATTCAGACGTTTCACGTGCTAGTATAGAGTCTGTATGGTGTGAGATAGTTGGAAACAAAGGTATAATGCGAGTAGGAGTAATCTACAGACCAGGTAATTGTGAAGATTATGACAAAAGCCTCTACATGCAAATGGAATGGGCAAGTAAGCGTCAATGTCTTATTATGGGTGATTTCAATTTGCCTCTAATTGATTGGAGTAAATGGGAAGGAAACTCGACACGGGGAACAAAATTTTTAAATCAACTAGATGACTGTTATTTGTATCAACATGTCAGGGAAAGTACTAGAGAAAAGCATCTCCTAGACCTCATCATCACCACCAATGAATCAGATGACATAACAGGGCTGACAGTAGAGGAACCAGTAGCAGGAAGTGATCATGGAGTTCTACGGTGGATGAAGACGAGAGAGGTAGCAGAAGTAAAAGGCAAAGGAATGGGTTTTAATTTCAGAAAAGGAAATTACGATGCCTTAAGGTACTTCATGGCCTCTATTAACTGGGTAGATATCGCGCAGAGAATGAATACAATTGAACTGTGGTACGCTTTTAAAACATTAATCACAGATGCCTTGAATGCGTATATACCATTAAAAAAATACCCCACGAGAAGGGTTCCAAGTTGGAGGAATAGTGAAGTTGCCACATTACTTGAGCAGAAAAAGGTGGCATGGAAACATTACAGAGCAATAAAAAGTACTGAAGCCTATAACAGCTACAAGGTGATGTGTAATAGAGCCACAGAAAAGGTTCGACAGGCAAAGGCAGTTTATGAGAAAGCGCTAGCAAATAGAGGAAAGAGGGGGATAAGGAATTCTTCAGATATATAAATGCCAAGAAGAGCAGGACAAACCAGATCGGACCTTTACGTAAGGGAAAGGGGATAGTAATAAATACAATTTCCCATTGGGTGGCAATGGGAAATTGTGGAAGCGAAGTTGAAAAATATGTAATTAATGATATTGAAATTTCGCAAGATTATTTAATGAAAAAACTTTCGAGCTTACACACCAGTAAGGCTCCTGGAGTTGATGGAATATACCCTATAATCTTAAGGGAGGCAGCAAGCGAGTGCATTGAACCATTGAGGCTAATTATGTAAGCATCACTAGACTCTGGGGAGATTCCCTTGGATTGGAAAAGTGCAAATGTATCTCCCATACATAAGGGTGGCTCTAAAAGTGAAGTTGGAAATTATCGACCTGTCAGTCTGACTTCAGTAATAGGGAAAATCATGGAGGCAATTATCAAGGGTGGAATTCAGGATCATTTGGATCAAATTGAAATTCTCAAGGATACTCAGCATGGTTTTGTAAAGGGAAAATCATGTTTAACAAATCTGGTTCGCTATTTCGAAAGGGTCACTCACGGCTGGATTTAGGTAATAATTTCGACATTGTTTATTTAGATTTCAGCAAAGCTTTTGACTCAGTCCCACATGAGCGGTTGCTTTATAAGCTGGAACAGGTTGGATCACTGGGAAAATCCTTAGATGGACAGAAGGATGGCTTCAGGGCAGGAGGCAGAGGGTTGTGATAAATGGCTATTCCTCAGATTGGGTTGATGTAAGAAGTGGGGTTCCCCAAGGATCAGTATTAGGACCACTGTTGTTTTTGATTTTCATAAACAACATTGATGAAGGGATAGAGGGCGTGATGTCGAAATTTTTTCAGATGATTTTAAATTGGTAGAGTAGTTAATGATCACTGTCAAGCTGTGCTTCTTCAGAGAGACCTAGATAGACTTCAGGAATGGTCAGAAAAATGGCAGCTATGCTTTAATCCAACAAAGTGTAATATATAGGAATTTTGCTAGCAGGGAAAAGGAGGTGATTATCCCTCTGTATAAGGAAATGGTCAGGCCACGGCTTGAGTACTGCGTACAGGTCTGGAGGCCTCATTTTAGGAAGGATGTAGATTTACTTGAGCGTGTACAGAGAAGGGCAACAAGACTGGTGAGGGGAATGAAGGGATCCTCTTACCAAGAGAGGCTTAAGTTCTACAAATTGCAGTGGCTGGAGACTAGGCACCTCCGCGGTGATCTGATTGAGGTGTATAAGGCCTTGAATGGGTTGAGCACGCTGAATTCTGATGGGATCCTTCCACTTGTTCAGATTACGAATCTAAGGGGGCATAAATTCAAATTAAGAAAAGACAGATGTAGAATAGATGTGCGGAAATTTGCCTTTAGCCAGCGGGTGGTTAATTGCTGGAACAAACTTCCATCTGTCGTTGTGGAAGTTGATAGGTTGAATAAATTTAAGGAGGAACTGGACAGGCATTTGGAGGGAATGGTGTGATTTTTTTTTGGCTGATGCTGCATAAGCTCATACATTTGCTTTCTTGCATCACATGCCACTACTACTACTACTACTACTACTACTACTACTACTACTACTACTATTACACCTGGGAAACAGTAATCCCAAAAAAACTTATTCACTTGGTGGAGTTCAACTAAACCCAGTTCTGGAGGAAAGGGACTTGGGTGTTACTATATAGTCAGACATGAAATTCTCTGAGCATTGTAAACAGGTTGCAAGGAAGGCCCATGGTGTCCTATCGATGATCTATCGAACTTTTGCAAGTAGAGATAGGGACGTGATAATCCCATTATATAAGGGTTTTGTTAGACCACACTTGGAATACTGTGTCAGGTATGGAGACCGCACCTAAAGAAAGACATCGAGCTCCTTGAAAGTCAGCTTCTGCAAAGACGGGTAACTCGCCTGGTTGAGATCGGAAAAGGGCGTCCTTATGAAGGAAGATTTCGAATATGTGGGTTGCAGAGTTTGGAAACTAGACACCTTAGAGGAGATTTGATTGAGGTGTTTAAGGCTCTGAGAGGCATCAGTAAAATGAATGAGGACAAAATTTTCAAGATTATAAATGATGCTAGAACTAGGGGACATAAATTCAAGTTACGGGGGGAAATGTTTAGATTGGACTGCAGGAAGTTTTATTTTAGCCAGCGAGTTATAAATTATTGGAATAAGTTGCCTTCATGGGTGGTAGAGGCCGACAGTTTGGGGAAATTCAAAGGTCATCTGGATAGTACTTCCCGGTAAGGGACACTCCGTGGCTGAGTTAGTCCGTCTCAGGCGTAGATAGCAAGGTTTTTTTCCTCAGAAACTGAGGTTTTTTCGTCCAGCAAAACAGGTAAATCGACCAGAGAACACACGCAATTTACAGACACGAATACGGGTTAATGTAATCATTTACGGGTAACCCTAATATAGTAATTAGTAATTTCCGGTAAGGGAAGTGCATAGGATGATAGGTTTAATTTCCTTTTTTTTTATTAATTATTATTATTTATTATTATTATTTTTTTGTTTTTATCATTGTTTTGTTCGGATTTTTTTTTTTTTTTTTTTTTTTGGCTGGTGTAGCATAAGCCATAAGCTTTCCTGCACCATGCGGCCATTACTAATACTAATAATAAAACTAAGTCCCACTGGAGAATTACCTGGAGAACGGCATTCAAGGAATTGGTAGCGGATATTTAAGAAGATGAAGCTGATTGAGCAGGACAAGGTTTCTCAAAATGGAAAGTTGAATGCAATGTGCTATCATCGGCAAAACTATGGATAGGATTTCCGGTCAATGGAAGAAGGTCATTAATATGCAAGAGAAAATGAGTGGGGATAAGAACTGAATCTTGGAGGACAGCAGCATTAGTCGAAAAGTTAGAAGACAGAGAGCCATCTACCATGGCTCCTCTGTGAGCGATCAGAGAGAAAACTGGATAACCAATTACTAAAAACAGTTGGCAAACCATGAAATGTAAGCTTGTTTAGAAGACCTTTATGCCAAACACGATCGAAAGCCTTTGAGATGTCAAACTTTGCCATTGAATTTGTCCATAAATGGATAACATAAGCCAGAACATCACCAGTGGATCGATACTGACGGAATCCATACTGGCGATCATTGATCAGACGGAAGGTTTCTAGGTAGTTTAAGAATTGGCGGTTAATTGATTTCTCCATTACTTTAGAAAGAGTAGAAGTAATTGCAATGGGACGGTAATTGGATGGGAGGGATTTGTCACCCTTTTTAGGAACTGGCTGGATATGAGCAAATTTCCAAGCAGAAGGAAAAACACCTTTGGAATAAGAAAGTGAAAAAAGGCGGCAAAGAATAGGAGTAAGTTCAGGAGCACAGGTTTTGAGAACAAGTGGAGAAATACCATCAGGACCTGGAGCTTTATTAGCATCGAGATTCATCAAAATCCTTCTGATATCCTTTTGACGGAAGACCACAGGAGGCATTGAATGGAGCGTGTTGGAAATGGTGGGAGGTGTTTTACCAAGATCATTAATATTTAAACACATATAATTACACTTTTTCAGGACTGTTATGCAGGGTTTCTGCACCATCACAGAGTACAAAGGTCGAAATGGGCTAACGCCTAGGAGCCACCCCGATACAAGAACATACACAGACCTTGTTGTCAGAATCTGCGACATGGTTTTTAAAGCTGAGTTTAGTGTCAAAGATGACCCCGAGACCTCTGTGATTGGTTACTGGAGGGATGGCGATTTCTTGAATTTTCAGGTTTAGTTCAGTTTTGTGTGATTTGAGTGAGAACACTATTTGAGCGGATTTATTTGGATTTATCTTGAGAGAGAGAGAGAGAGAGAGAGAGAGAGAGAGAGAGAGAGAGAGAGAGAGAGAGAGAGAGAGAACTGTGCTAAGTATGTAACAAGATTCTTTTGGCTTTGGATGAGTGGATGGCAGCCATAAAGAGGAGTCCAGAAAAGACTCCGCCGTGCGGAACGCCTATACTAACTTTTCTAGTGAAGGATTTTTTTTATTCATGGTCACATGAAGAACCGTCATAAGAAGTGACTTTAAGAATTCAAAGATATTTCCTTCGATCTGGTATCCCTCCTCGCATAGCTGAAGAAGAGTCTGGATGCCAATGCAGTCAAATGCGGATTGGATATCTATATAAACAATTGCCATTTCCTCCCTATCTTGTAGAGCCTCCAGAATGGCGTTGGTGGTTGCCAGCAGGTTGTTGAGGGTGGACCTGCGTGCGTTCTGCGTAGCTTAGCAGCTAACGTCGCCCTTTATGTGGGGCATCAATCAGAGCGGGGAGTAATGAAATTGGGAGATCGAAGAAGCAGCATTCTGGGCAGAGTAAATCTTGGCGGATGGTTCGACAAAATTGAAGGAAGAGTTGTACACGCTTTCTGACAACGGGGCTTTTTCCTATTTTCGGCAGACGCATAATAAGTTCGCTCACTTGCTTCCCTTTGCTCCGTTACGGCCATTTGACCCCGACGTTTTTTTTTTTTTTTTTTTTAATCCAACACTCCTCTACAAGATCGGAGTGTCGTTTCCAGTTCAGATGGATGCCTTCATTTATGCGACCTCCGACATTTCTCTTCATGCAGTAGAAAAGGGAATGCTTCGCTTCAGTTAATGGACACCCGCCAATGGAAGTCATGCAGCCTCGTGTGGACGTCGGCTGACCGATGCTCGCTCGATGCACAGCTCCTCCTGAGAAATTGTAAAATACAAGCTAATATCTGGGAAGCGGTGTGTGTGTGTGTGTGTGTGTGTGTGTGTGTGTGTGTGTGTGTGTGTGTGTGTGTGTGTGTGTGTGTGTGTCCTGAACGTGCTTAAGTCAGTCGTGGGATATGTGTAGGAGCGGGGGAAGAACTCTGTGGGCGTCGAGTCTGTGCTTCTAAATATGCTTTCCCTTTACATGTCCGTATAAATGGGTCCTAAATGCCTGCGCATGAAGGTCTGTTGTCGGCTTATGTATCAAGCTCCCCCTAGTTATTCAGGCCAGGGTCTTGGGCGTGATCATAGACCACAGGCTGTCATTCCTACCTCACCTTCAATACATTCGTGAAAACACCAGGAAGTTTGCAGCCTCCATCATTAGAATTTCAAGAAATGAGTGGGGCCTGTCCAGGCGGGCCCTGCTCATCTACTATAAAGTGCTATTCCTTCCCATAGTCTTAATCGCGGCCGGAGCGTGGTTCCACAGAGTGGTAGCCGTCAAATTGAAGCAAAAACTGAACTCAATCCAGAAGGCGATGCTACTACTAGCAACACATCGCATCTGCCGAACGCTGTCCACCGCTGCAATCCAGGTTATTGCAGGGACTTTGCCATTAGACGTTTATGTAAGATTTAGAGAATTATGCTTCAGTCTCAATAAAGAATACCTACCTCCATCGTGGAGGTAGGTATTCCTTTATTGCCATCTCAAATATGACCTTTCGCTGGATGATGATAATAAAATGGAATGCTTTAGCGAGCTAATAAATGTCTGTCAGATAAGGTGGAACAATTGAACAGTTGGCACAGTAACCAGAAATGTCCTACCGGGTGTCTCATTTGTGATGTCGAAGAAGATTACCTCATGATTTACGGTTATTCTGGAAACATCATACCTTATTACTGGGCATGGGTCCCTTAACGAAAAACTCCACCAACTGGGACTGTTAAATACTGACCTCTGTTTCTGTGGAGCAAAAGAAAACTGACAACATCTTCTCCAAAAACTATAAAAATATTAGCTGCGAAATGAAGTCCTATCCTTCAGCATTATTCAAGTTGACCAACTTGATCAGATCCCACATCACCTGTCTGCATTCCAGGCTTTTGCAGCTGCTGTATTTGCCAGAAGGAAAGAAGGAAAGATATGCATACAACTAATGCGGTAGCAACATAACTTTGAACACCATTAAAAGATCAGCCTATTGACATTTTCAGGCATATTATTATTCTATTTTATTTTATTTTATTTTTTATTTTTTCCCTTTCCTCGCCTCTCTTTTTTTTTTTTCCTTCCTTATTTTTCTTTTTTTTCCTCTCAAAACCTGCACCACGGGTAAATGTTTTTTTTTTTTTTTTTTTTTTTTTTTTGTTGTTGTCCCTCTGGACTGGGCCCCCCAGAGGAATCTGGCCCACCTTCTGGCAACACTAGGTGGGTCAGAGTCTCTGTTGAGACAGTACGTGTTTTGCTAGGACTGGCCCCCCACCTTCCCGTGGTGTGGACGAGTACCCAGAATCATTTGTCCAGGTGACTGATGCTTCTAGGTAGCCAAGCGGCCAGAATAGAACGACAGAACACACACAAATTTGAACCGAACCCGGAAGACTTTTGATGTTCATTTTACACTAAGGGCATTGCACTTAACGCAGCTTCCGACACCAGTGAAAAGGGGAACGCAGCAACTTGACCTGTTGTACCATAGTTCGTTAGACTTAAGGCTAACGCAAAACTGCATAAAATTTAAGTCGGACCACAATCCCATTGAAATAGAAGCAGCACTGAAGATACACAAATACATGCAGGGTAAGCACAAGAACTGGGCAAAGCAAAGAATTATTCTTTTCTCACTGAAGTGTATTAATGCAGAAGTCATTCTCAATCATCTGGCTAGTTACAACTGGAATGACCTGCTAGAAAAGCCGGTAGAGAAAACTTTAGAAATGATCACTAAAAAAACAAAATATCTGAGAGAACAAAAGAATGGTTCAACCCACAACTGAGAGCAAGTTTCCTCAGAAAGCAAAAACAGTATAGAAAATGGCAAAGAACGGGTCATCCCGCCGATCACGTTCGTTATAAGAAGGAAAGAGCACATTTCTTCAAAATTAAGACAGGCACACTGCAGTGTTGTTCATAACAAACTAAAACGACCAAAAAGAATTACTAGCAATAGAAATAGCACAGAGATTATGACCGAATGCATTTTCAAGGAATGGGCTAATAACACTTTTAGTAACCTGCATGGACTGAATCAAATTGAGAACACTGATAATGGTAACAAAATTTTGGAACTCCTGAAATATTTAAACAAGCGAAACTATTCGACACGAGAGGAACCAACAAGACCTCCTTTGAGTGAAATACAAATCACCAAAGAGAGCGTAATGAAAGACATCAACGATCTGCCCAATAAGGACACTGCTGGACCAGATAAATTTCCAATGTTCATCCTTAAAATAAGTAGCCCATTTATAATAGATCTATTATTACACGTCTATCTATTGCATCGGGCTCCGTATTAATGCAGAGAAGTGTGCCCAAATGACCATAACTTACGAGCAGAATAAAAATGACATCTCGATCTCTGTGAACGGGTTTAGTGTGGAAAAAGTGCACTCTCACCTGGACCTGGGTCTTAAGTGGGATGACAGACTCACCTGTGCTCAACACTTCGCCCACATGAAGGCAAAAATATTTGGTGTTCTATGGGCTACTAGACAAGAACCGGTAGGAATTAGAGATCGTCAGCTAGCGACGAAGTACATTTTAAAGTGTGTCCCACCAATTGCAATGTACGCCTCTTAAATCTGATCCTCAACTCTCGATTCACATTGTAAGTCCGTCCTTGGGATCGAGTACTGGTTCTGTTGCTAGCCACCCTTCTACTATCTCAAGGGCCATTCTCTACTCAAACCTTAACATCGTACCCTGGATGCAGCGGACAATTAACAGGAACATACACACTCTCGCACAAATGCTCACAGGCAGAGTAGATGCTCCAGTCCTGGATAATATTCTAGTCAAATCGCGTGCCACTGCTAGACGTTGCGGAGAAGTAAATAATAATACAATACAATACAATTTATTTTTATCAAGAGAATTTGTTTACAATAAATGAACTTTGTTTACAATAATAATAATAATAAGATTCTTTATTAAAATAAATTGTATACAATAATGATTCCTTACACAGAAGTCCAGAGGAATCTTTGAATACGTTGTTTATACAACTGATTTTGTTATTAGAAAAAATAAATAAATAAATAACTAAATAAAGAAAACAAAAAATAATTATCAAAATTTAATAGTAATTAAAACGAAAAAAGGGCTACAAGTTGAGCAGAACATGAAATGACATCGGTTAACTAAATAAGATCGGCACTTACATCAATGTCCTTTACAAACAGCAAGATGGGACAAGATGCCATCGCAATATGCCTTGTCTATTGTCCACAGGTCGATGTCGATGTTCAGCGAGTTGAGAGTGTCCAGAGTCACATTAGGGAAGTGTCTTTTGAAATTCTGTAACCGCTGGAGCCTTGAGCACAAGGAAGGGGTACTACGGAGATGTCTGCCTGGCAAACGTCAATCAACCGTGTTCCAGATGTTGATGTGATCCTGCTTAGCTGAGCACAGATGAAGGAATGACTTTATTTTTAGCACATGGGCTCTGTGGACTATGGGCATATATTGCAGGTTGCAGCAGAGAGTAGATTTAGATGTTGTGTAGATCTGGTGCGACCACAAGTTGGCCCACTTCAGCACCCAGAATTCGAGGCCCCATAGTTTTCTGAGGCTGGTGGGTGGTGCCGCTGACCAAACTTGTCCTCGCCATAGGAGAGCACACTACAGACGTAAGTTGCAAAATGTATTTCCTGATTATTTGCTTATTGTGCGTTTTGCAAAGATCACTTTTCATTCCCCAGAAGGCTCTCAGGGCTTTGGAGTACTGAGCTTCAATTTGTGTTTTATAGGTGAGGTTGGCATCCAGGATTACCCCTGGGAATTTGACACTGTTTGTGAGAGTCAGAGCATTTCCTGTCAATTCCGGACTTAGAGAAGATGCAGTATCAGTAGAAGTCATCCGACTTGGACTAAAGATGAGGTAGTTTGACTTCTCTGGATTTACTGACAAAAATTTGGCATCCTTACAGAATGTATATAAGTAGCTGTTTACAGATTCAGAGGAGATTTGTCTTTCTTGTGAGTCACCAACACGGCGTTTGCATGGCATGTAGCGTACAATATCATCAACATACTATAGGAACGCTGGAATTTGATCCATTAGTGGAACGAATATTACTGCAAATAGCGAGGCTGAGAGAGAGAGAGAGAAC